>NC_088409.1:63854263-64154263 GCF_034236695.1 Oncorhynchus nerka | reverse complement strand
AAAATACCTCTCCCTATCTCCCCGTCCCTAATCTATCCTCTTACAAATCTAAATGACACCCAGCCCTAAACCCCCTTCCACCTCTCCCGAGCAGCATGCTGCCCCACTTCCTCTCCTCCCTCTTCATCCTCCCCTCAAATCTCCTTCCACCCTCCTCACTATCCCTTCCACCCCCAATCTTTCCCTGTCTTCACCATGTTCTGCCTTGCTTCCCACAGCCCCCGTTTAAAGAGACTCATGAGAAGCCAGAGCAGAAACCTGTCCCTATCCGTCCCTCTCGCTCTCCCTACACCCCTCTCTAACCTGGCCCACGTCAATACAAAATCCCCTTTACCAAACCTAACAACACCCGTGCCCTAGCCCATACTACTCCGGCAAAGGCACAGTCCCAAAAGACATGGCGCACAGTCTCCTCCCTGCCACAAGAGGATCTTAGACAGGTGGGGGATTGCACCAAATTATACCGGTACAAGATGGAACGTACCGGCAAACACTTATGAAGGCTCAACCAATTCAGGTCCTTGAGCCTGTTATCCAGACCCCGCGCCTGCACTCCCTCCCAGACCACTTCCGAGATGCCCACTACAGGCGCCGGACTCCCTGCCCTTCTGACCTCCTCGTACAGGTGCCTGTGATCTAAACCTACTCGGGCAACTTCAACCTCAGGGTGCGCACGCAGCCACTTGGCCGCATGACCAAAGTGCCACGGCAGCTGTTCCGCCCGAGGACCCGTGTTAGACCACACCATTATGCTTCTCGCCTGATACGAGAAAAACACCCGTAGGAGGTAACCGGACGGGTGTATCACTGGATGAGCAAGCTCCGTTAACAAGAAGGAAACAAAAATTGAGTCCAGCTTGAGGGGGAAATGTGGTACCCCCTACCTCCCTCCCGATGGGACAGATCATGCGTGCCCTGGCGACCCACTCGCACCTGCCACTCCACATAAACTGAAACACAAGCCTCACTAGAGGCCTCCTCAGACAAGCCGGCAATGGGTAGATGTATGCCAAATACAAAAGAGACGGCAACACATCCACCTTTAGGACCAGGACTTTGCCCATAAAAGACAAATACCTAGCTTTCCACATTGCTAGCTTCCTCTGTACCACTGCGATACGCATGTTCCAGTTTAGCGTCGCTGAGCCGGAGGTCTCAAAATGGACCCCGAGAATCCTCAGGGCCCCCTCACAGAGAGATAACCCCCCAGGCACATCCGTTCTACCGCGCCATCTTCCGAAAAACTTGACTGAAGACTTTGCATGGTTCAGAACTGCTCCCGACGCTCGGGTGAAATCCCCAAAGATGGCAAGGGACCTTGTCAGGCACGAGTCCTTGCACAACAGCAAGGAAGTGTCGTCGGCGTACTGCGTCATCTTAACACGCAGCCCACCACTTCCAGGGATCAGCAAACCTTCCACCCCTGTGTCTGCCCTAATGGCAGCCCCAGAGGCTCCATGTACAGAACGAAGAGGAGAGCCGAGAGTGGGCACCCTGCCTGACCCCAGACGAGAGGTCAAAACATCACCCAAGTGACTATTTACACTAACTCGGCACCCCGCTCCGACATATAATGTACAAATCCATCCTATAAACTTCTCCCCAAATCCTAATCGACCTAACACTCTGAATAAAAGGATCTATTCAGGAAGGCTTTCGCCTGATCTAGCTGCTACCATTAAAGGCAGACCTCTATCTTCAACCCAAGCGATGGAGTCCCTGATTAACTGTAGGTTCCATCGAATGAGCGGCCCTCTACCCCGCACGTCTGATCCTCATGAACGACGTAGGGAAGGGCTGGCAACCGGTCTGCTAAAACCTTTGCAAGTAGCTTGTAATCTACACACAGCATGGTCAACGGCCGCCAGTTGCCAAGGTCTGTTACTTCCCCTTCTTATATAAAAGTGACAGCACACCAACAGCCATTGATCCCCGGGACCCCGTCTCAAGGATGGCCTTCAAGACTTCGAGGACCACTGGTCCAAGTATACCCCAAAACTTGAGATAAAACTCAGCCGGCAGCCCATCTATCCCAGGCACCTTCCCTTTTCCCATCCTCCTAAGAGCGCTCTCAACCTCTTCTAGTGAGATCTGGGCCTCCATCACTTCTCTAATGTCCTCCGGCAACCGCCTGGACAAGTGTTCTAAAACACATTTCCCTGCTCTACATCTATTTCCCTTTCCTTAAATAAACCTTGGAAATGATCAGTTGTCACCCTGACCATATCCTCTGGTTCTCTAACTATACTACCATTTTCTTCCCTAACACCATGCATTACCTTCCTACTCTGTCTTGCCCTAACCAACTTAAAGAACATAGCAGAACAAGTCTCATTATGTTCTAGAAAGCCACTATGCGCTCGCTCAGGAAAGCTCGAGCCTTCCGCTCCTGCAACTCCCTGAGCTGCGCCTTTAGGGTTGCGGATCTCTCCCAGTCAAACGACCCGCCGAGGTTGCCTGCCTCGTATTCGAGTTCAATTAGCCTCTGGATACGATCCACCTCCCTCCTCTCCTCCCTTTTTTTCCTCTTGCAATACCCTATTATAAAAGCCCTAATCCTCACCTTAACTAATTCCCACCACTCTAACACCCCCTCGCACATGGACCGGAGGCCCTCAAGCCTCCAAAAGAAACCATAAAACCCGTCAACAAAAGCCTGCTCCTCCAGCACATCCCGATCTAGCTTCCAGTACCCTCTACCAAAGAGGCAGACTGGCGACCCCACCTGCAGGAGCACCCCGTCGTGATCCGAAAAGAAAACAGGCAACAGCCGCCCAGACAACTTACCCAAAGACCTGGGTACAAAAATATAGTCGAGCCTCCGCTCAACTCCCCTGGAGTTACGCCATGTAGGACCGTCCATTTTCGGAGTAGTGTGCAGACCACCATCTACCAGACCATGGCAAGCCATTAGCCTGGCAATGGCGCCTGCACTGCTATCCCCCTCTTCCTAAATCTGTATTAAAATCCCCCTATCACTAATTTCCTATTTTGACACACAGGGCGTCAGACAGTCCACCATCTCCTTCTGTCTGCCACCACCTGTGGCCCATACACCACCACTAATCTAAATTTACAATCCCTTATCGTGACATCCACCCCTATAACCCTCCCCTGCATTACCACGAAAGAATCCTCCACTTTTACCTCCCTGTGCCCACACAAAATCCCTACCCCCGATGAGTGCACCCCCCCAACACCCCAAACCGACTCCCCCTTGTCCCACTCCCTCTTAAACCTAATAACATCCCCTCCATCCCTCAGGTGAACCTCCTGTAAAAACAAAATCAAACCCCACACCCTCCAAATAACTAAAAACCGCCCTCCTCTTAACAAAATCCCTTAAACCCCTTACATTTAAACTAACAAAAGTCAAATTAGACTCCATGAAAAATAAATAAAAACATGTAATACACTCAAATTCTAAACCCAGACAGAAAAAAACATAAAACAGGAGACTCACCCGATGCTCCCCTGCTCCATATCTACCGGTGAGAACACCATCCGTAATCCCGACATCCCCCTCTTCCTCCATCTCACCCTCCCAGGATGCAGGATTAGTGTTTGGCTCGAGTGCCCTGCACCCTGGGTCTACCCCCACAATCCTCCCCTCCCCAGTGTTGCAGCTGGTTTGGAAAAAAAATTGGGAGGCTGAGTCCCCAAACAAAAAACTCCCCACCTCCTCTTGTACCCAGTCCTGAGTCTTGTTATGTGTGTCCCCACCCAACAGAAGTTGAGGGCCTGGGGAAACCAGCAGCAACCCAGATGTTTCTCCCACCCCATCACTCTCTTGGCCATCCCTTCCCCTCACTGTCGGCCAATCGCCCCCTCCTCTTCATTCTCTTCTTTGGTGATGGCGGCAGTGAAGAGATACCACCCCCCCCCCCTGCCAGCTCCTCCACCATACCCCTCATCTCTTCCACCATGGCACTTTCCCCCAGTCCACTTGCTCTTCCACCGTCTCCTTCTCCACCACTCCTCCCTCGCTTTCTTCTCTCTCATGCTCCTCCACTCGGTTGCCTTCTTCCGCCGCTTTTTCTGGTTCTCCTACTCCCGTGCCTTCCGTTTCCTTCTCTCTTCCATCCGCCGCTTCTGGCTCCTCCTCCTTCCTTGTGGCCTTCCCCTCTGGACCTGATCTCTGGTCATGAGGCGTGCTTCCTTCCCCTCCTCTTCTTCCCCCATCCCCCGCTCCTGCTCCCCCCAGCAGCAGACGCATATGACCTCTGACGGGCCGGGCACCCCTCCACAGGTGTGCACCACACCCATGGCACGTCTTAGGCTTGTCACAATCCCTCGCCTCGTGATCCTCAGATGCACAAAATCTGCATTTTCTTGCACTGCATGAGGCGAAAATGTGACCATAGGCCATACAGCGTCTGCAAAATGGGGGCTGACGTGCATAATACAACGTCCCCCTGTCAGCCCCTAGGGAGAACATAGCAGGAGGATGGAGGTAGCCACCATGTCCCCTTGGGTCCTCTCTGAGGAGGGCCTGGAAGCCTCTCCTCCCATTCCAAAACCCAAGGGAGTCTTTGAGGTGCCTTGCTGAGGAGACGTTATCCATGTATCTCCCCAGAAAAGCCCTCACCTCTTCGTCCTTAACGTAATGGGTTGTAAATGTTTACAGTTACAACCCTAAAGTTGTTCTTCGCCAGGCTTGTTATTTCATAGTGGCTCATCGGCCTCTCACCTCCCACTGCTCTTGCCCTTCTCAGGATATCATCGTGTTTTCCTCTGTATATAGTGCCACGTCGTATGCTCCCTCCAACGAGTTGCCTTGGAAACAAAACACGTCCTTCACCGTCAGCTTTAGAATCCCCATCAATATTATCCTTCCAAAGGATTCCCGTCCTAAAGGCTCAAACTCCTTTTCCTTCCAAGCAAACCGAATCGTGTTGGCCAGCCCAATCCCAGGGACCGACCGTGTTGATGTATTTAGCACCATCTCCGCAAGGAGAATGGCGCTCGTTCTCTTCTCTTCCAAAACAATTGAAAAGAAAAAACAAAGTGACTGAGCCTAATCTGGTGCAAACAAACACAGAGACAGGAACAATCATCCACGAAATACACAGTGAAACCCAGGCTACCTAAATACGGGTTCCCCATCAGAGAAAACAAGAATCACCTGACTCTGATTGAGAACCGCCTCAGGCAGCCAAGCCTATACTAGACACACCCCTAATCAACCACAATCCCAATGCCTACAAAAACCCCAATACGACAATACAATAAACCCATGTCACACCCTGGCCTGAACAAATAATTAAAGAAAACACAAAATACTATGACCAAGGCGTGACATTTAGAGTTAGACAAACTTCTATTTTTGGGGGGCAGGGACATATACAGGATGCTACCCTAAACAACATAACCTTCACTCCAAATCAAAACTCCAAACCTACAACCATGCTGCCTTGCTATGTTGTTGTCTTAGGTCTCTCTTCATGTAGTGTTGTCTCTCTTGTCGTGATGTGTGTGTTGTCCTATATATATATATATATATTTAGTCCCAGCCCCGTCCCCGCAGGAGGTCTTCTGGTAGGCCGTCATTGTAAATAAGAATTTGTTCTTAACTGACTTGCCTAGTTAAATAAAATAAATATAACAAAAGGAGGAGACACATGTTGACAGGACAACATACAGTATGTTGATGTTCTACAACACAGACGAACAACAAATAAACAAAGGTGTCCATATAGAAAGTGCCGCACTGTGCCAACAACTAGCTTGCTTTATGTAACATATGAATATATTTATAAACAAACATCCTGTCGTCGTATAATAATTCTGGATCTTCTGTCATCATCCTCACACGCTAGGTTCAGACACTTCCTCCACCATCACATGGCCACTCAATAAGATCCAGCTATGACTCACTGCCCCATTCCCATTGAAGCTGGAGTGACATTGATTTAAACTCACTGAGTCGGACTCCAGTGAGCTCTGACATGAAGCGAGTTAAATATCAATTGACTGCAGTCTTTCATTTCTTTCCTTAATCTTTCATTCTTTACTCGTGTACAGATATTTTTATGCCCATATGGCTCTTTCTTCCCACTTCGTTTCCATCTTACCTTCAAAGGTTTGACTCCTCCCACTGATCACAAATCAAGGTTGTTTCAATGTAATTTGTCAACGTATTGTGACGTGTAATCTATGTGGAAAATACATTGGATTTGAAGAAAGTCATCAATGTTAACTGTTACTTTGAGGATAAAAAATGAAAACCACAGGATTATGTCATGGTGGTATGCAATTTTAACATAGACAAACCTCGTATAAAATTAGTTGAATTGGTACCTTTGATACGTCAGCTCTTCAATGTAATATCCACTATCCACTAAACTTGTTATCGTGGTCAAATTACTGGCTGGGGGGCCCCATTGATTTTGATATGACATTAAAAACTGCAAACATTTCCCTCCGCCCCCTGGCAAAATGTGTAGAATGGCAGGAAATTATCTGTAAAACAGACCATTTTTCTCTCCGCCCCCTGGCAAAATGTGTGGAATGGCACAAAATGTACTCTATGACGTAAAAAATGTATCTCCGGGTACACAGACCTGCAAGGAACTGCTGCAATTCATGATGAGTTCAAATGTTTTTGTTGCTCCCACCCCTAATCTACAGCTACCCCTTCGGTCTCCCGTCCAGAGTCACTGAGTATTACCCATGGTCTATCGTGAGAATAATTGTTGAGAAATCTTCACTTAATAGATTCACTGTTGCTATCGATGTCATTCCAAAGGACAGGTTCAACAGAGCAAATGAAATGGAACCATACTTTATCAATCATGTATCATCAGTGATGCTATATATAGGCCTATACAGCATTTGGGATGTCATCAACAGCTGCTGTTTAAATTCAGCCCAGGATTCAACTAAAAATAGACAATACATATAGGCCTAGCGTTTCAAGCTTTGGTTGATTTCAAATGGAGTTAATAATAAATATATTGGATTCACGTCTCGATCTCAACTAAAAATCAAAGTTAAAGAATAGGATTAAGTCAAATCAAAGGATTCAAAGTTCATTTAACGTATGATTTGATTTAGTCCTGTTCTTTAACTTACATTTCTAGTTGAAATGGAGACACGAATCTAACATATCAATTATTCATTTGTAGACAAACTGGAATTAAAACCAGGCTCAGTGGCACAGATGGAGCTATCCAATCAGAAGATATGTCTCCTTCATAAGTTGATATTTGGTTGCGCTGACAACCAAACACAAGTCAATATCACTTTTCCAATATGGCAAATAGCATATTAACTTGTAGACAAGTTAACAAATGATATGTTGGATTCACGTCTCCATCTCAACCAAATATAAAAGTTAAAAAATATGATTAAGTCAGTGGCTCATATGGACCTATCCAAGCAGTAGATATATGTCCTTTAAACGTTGATAGTTGGTTGCATTGTCAACAAAACACAATTCATAATGACTTTTGTAAGACAGTAAATAATGTTAAGGCTGTAACTTCTGCTTCCAACTCACACTCTCAAACACATAGATCCCCTGAACGCAACTCACTCTCCAGATCCCAATCACCTGAATACTGATCACCTGTTCACACACCTGTATGTCATTATCACACACTATTTAGTTCAGTTCTTTGCACCCCATCATTGTAACGTATTTTTTGTTTTGTGACAGACTTCTAATCGGAGCGCTGGTTTTGCTGTAATTGTCTCCTCCCGTGTATGATAGTTCTTGCATGCCTCACTAATGATGTCTTTTCCCTATTCACTGCCTGTTCTTGCATGCCTCACTAATGATGCCTTTTCCCTATTCACTGCCTGTACTTTAGCCTATCGGAGTTCCTGTTATCAACCTATTGCCTGATCTCCCGTACGGCGTTACTAGCCTTTTCCCTGCCTGTACTGTTGACTTTTTGAACCCCCTGTGTATGATCTTCAACATGCATTGAAATTCATTTGTAAGAAATATATTTTAGTGAATGTATGGTAAATAAAGAATAGGCTAATCGTATTGTTACAAAGTGGTGGCTGTCTTAACAATGACACTTTAGTATTAAATGCACATTGTCATTCTCATTAGGAATTCAGATGTGAAAGTATACAAGCTTAACCTTTTAAACACAGAACACATTAACATTGATGTAGTGATCAATACGTAAAAAATAATTTATCATTTGATTGATTTATTTCACAAGTCTAAGCCGGGGGTTGGGAGCTATATGGAATTGTTTTAAGGTCAGACCAAGGATGATTTTACTATTTGATCTAGAATTGTAAGACCCCTTCAAGTATCAACAAAAATATATTCATAAATGATGTGGCCTTACAGCTATTAGCTCATGAATATTTACATTTGAATCATTTTGCAGACATTCTTATCCAGAGTGAACGACAGGAGCAATTAAAGTTAAGTCCCTGATCAAGGGCACAAACAGATTTTTTTTTTACTTAGTCTGCTCGGGGATTCAAACCAGCAACCTTTTGGTTACTGGCCCAACACTCTTAACCGCTAGGATACTTGTTATTCAAATGCATTGAATAAGAGATTCACTACATGGCACAACAGTCACCAAAAAATCCAAAGGAAGTTTGTTCTGAAGTGTCCGTCCTATATCTGAGAGATATAACAAAGATCAGGATACTTCTTTTTTTTAAATTTTACACGTATTTAACCCCTTGTGTTTTGGCACTGAACAGTCTCCTATTGTACCAGTCAAAAGTTTGGACACACCTACTCATTCAAGGGTTTTTATTTGTACTATTTTCTACATTGTAGAATAATAGTGAATACATCAAAACTATGAAATAACACATATGGAATCATGTAGTAACCAAAAAAGTGTTAAACATAGCAAAATATATTTGACATTCTTCAAAGTAGCCACCCTTTGCCTTGAAAGCTTTGCACACTCTTGGCATTCTCTCAACCAGCTTCATGAGGTAGTCACCTGGAATGCATTTCAATTAATAGGTGTGCCTTGTTAAAAGTTAATTTGTGGAACGTCTTAATGCGTTTGAGACAATCAGTTGTGTTGTGACAAGGTAGGGGTGGTATTCATGGCACTAGCCTTATTTGGTTAAAGACCAGCTCAAATAAGCAAAGAGAAATGACAGTTCATTACTTTACATTTTCAGGGATGTCATGGTCTGACAAACACCGCTCTAGCACTGTCACCTTTCACAATCACATGTATTTATAAAGCCCTTTTTACATCAGCAGATGTCAAAGAGATTTATACAGAGACCCAGCCTAAAACCCCAAACAGCCAGCAATGCAGATGTAGAAGCACGGTGACTAGGAAGAGACCTAGAGAGGAACCAGGCTCTGAGGGGTGGCCAGTCCTCTTCTGGCTGTGCCGGGTGGAGATTGTAAGAGCGCATGGCCATTAAAGCCAGGTTGTTCATCAACAACATAGGCGGATGTGGAGGATTCAGACACATACAATGCAAAAAAACCATCTCTAGCTGAAATTGAATCATTGTGGATTTTCTTTTAAAATGATAATTATATTTCCGTGGGGGCACCCAGATCAACTTTAGAGGGTTTACGAAGCCGAATTAGGAACCACTTTGCCCACCCTTTAGACTAGATGGGTTAGCCATGCATTTCTGGAATATTGTCAGGCATTACATGCATTTGAGCAGATTTTTTTGTGATGTTAAATGTATTGAAATAAAATAAAAATCCCGTATGGGGAAAGGCTTTGAAAATAGTTTCTAGCAGGTGACTGAACTACAAACAAAAACAGGCCATAACACTAAAATACCCTCTAAGGACAAATCTAGAGCTCTTTCCTCTAGTCTAATCTTGAATTTCTTGATAAGGAGTTTGTAAGGGGCCAAACATATTAAAACTATGGATTAGCGAGCGAGATCCTATCACAGATGAATCACGGGCCATTTCCATTTTTTTTTCTCCTTAGAGCTACTGTCTGGGATTAAAGGCTCTGCGGTCAGCAATGGGTGGACAAACACAGCCTTTCAATCTTTGATGCTCTGATAAGACCCTATCTGAGACCAGTCTGGAACAGATTGGGTCTCCACCATATGGGCTCCACTGCTCTGCTGTTCTACTTTTGGCTTTGAGAGTCTATCTCTCAGCCCTGAGCTCCAGCGAGATCCTAAGCAAACTGGCTCACATGGCATCTGCTGATCATCTTTTTCTGTCTAAAAAGGCCCATGCGAAATGTCAGGGCCAAGGAGCTTGTAAATGTTCCTGCTTGCTGGTTCAATTCATTTCCCTTGGAAGGCGGAGTCAAGGAGGGCTAAGCATAATTGAACACACCCGACTTCAATTGGTCTTCTTTAGGATGCTGAGAAGCTGGCCTGTGTTCTGACCTGACCCCTAGCAATGTATATTACTGTGGTGTGTGCACCCAACCCACATGGCTTGTTGACTGTATGACCTTACCTGGCTAAGACCGGTTTTGTTAAACGACTACTTTGACTTAAAAGAAAGGCTCAATCAATTCTGCCTATCCGGTACCAATGGTAGTAGGCCTACCAGGTGATCGTTTAGAGATTACTGGCTGGAGCTAACCTTCACAGTCGTTTCTAGGTTCTACCCTCGCTCCCTCATCCATAGTCCCTCTAACCAATTCCTGGACAGCAGGGCCACACATTATTAAACTAAATAGAAATATAACCATTTCAAAGATTTTACCGAGTTACAGTTTATAGAAGGAAATCACTCAATTGAAATAAATGAATTAAGCTAAAATCTATGGATTTCACATGACTGGGCAGGGGCGCAGCCATGGTTGGGCCTGAGGCCGACCCACTGGGGAGCCAGGACCCCTCAGAAGATCCCGCAGGTGAAGAAGCCGTATGTGGAGATCCTGGCCTGGCATAGTTAAACGTAGTCTGCTGTTGTGAGGCCAGTTGGACGGTTCTGCTAAATTCTCTAAAATGACGTTGGAGGTGGCTTATGGTAGAAAAATTAACAACATTTTCTGGCAACAGCTCTGTAATCATCATGCCAATTGCACCCTCCCTCAACTTGAGACATCTTTGGCATTGTGCTTCAGAGTGGCCATTTATTTTCCCCAGCACAAGGTGCACCTGCGTAATGATCATGCTTTTTATATGATATGTCTCTTGATGTCACACCTGTCAGGTGGATGGATTATCTTGGCAAAGGAGAAATCCTCACTAACAGGGATTTAAACAAATGTGTGCACAAAACATGATAGAAATAAGCTTTTTGTGCATATGCAACATTTCTGTAATCTTTTATTTAAGCTCATGAAGCATGGGACCAAACATGTTGTGTTTATATTTTTGTTCAGTATACATACGAAAACCTAAACATCCATTGTCTGTAAAAAATGTTGAATAAAATTATATTTGAGCTTACTCTACCAATTGTCTGTGTGGTTGGTTCTTATATAGGGATGGAATTTGAGTCAAGATTTCCAAAGAAACGTATTATTAAACACTTTCCAAATGTGGGTCTGTTGTAGACACACTTCCTATCTGCTTTCCTCGTGTCAAAATAAAAGTCCTGAACGTGCGCCATCTGTGCACAAACGAGCAACAACTTTTATTTTGACATGAGGAACCAACTGGGGGTATCATGTGTGTAGGTCCATTTGTGAGGAGAGGAGGAAACCATCTGGGATCCCTGGGTCTCCTCCCAGAAGATCACTGAGGAAAAAGCCCTCCTGCCAATGATGGTGGATAAATAAAGATGTCCCACTCAGGTCATTTACCATTGAAAAAAAATGGTCACAGATCAGGTCTGCTTAAGGGGTCTCTCCCATAGTCACTAAAGCATTAGCAGCTGGTTCTGGTCTGCTTAGTTCATTGACTGTATATACACCAGAAAGGTAGTGAGTGAGATGTCTCTGCTCATGCTACCTTGCTGTCCTGTTGTATGTTAATGAACTAGCATGCAGAGCCAATAGAAAGATGTGTCAGTTTGATTCGGAGAGAGTCCTCAAGTTTTGATTACTTCTCAGAAGCTGTCCAGACTCAGACATATATATTTCCAAACAAAATCCTCCTTCACTTGTATAAACCAGCAGAGTCAATAGTCTAGAAAAAAGAAGAAAAAACATTGTTTGACAGTGTTCAAGTTTTAGACTGTTAAGAAGTTGTCCCACACCAGACATGTTTTTTTAACAAGATAATCTTTCACTTTGAACATAAAACAAGCCAATAACACCATTTATGTTTTTTTTTCTATAAAGCAACACAACTGCATCACCCTGGCATTTGAAGACTGTTCATTTGAAAAACTACAGTGCCCTCTTGAGGAAATGAATGTGCAGTAGCATCCAATTAGTGACTCCAATGTTAACAGAGGCAGATCTATTGCAGTAAATGGAAATTAATGGCCACAACAGGGAATATACTCACTGCAATTTTACAACCACCTTTTATAATGCGTTGATATAAGATCGAGAGAACAGACAGTCCTTGTGTTTACCTGTCATCCGCAGTAGGTAACATTGAGTACACGTTTACCAGTCCTTTCCAAGAGCTTGACTCAGATTACACCAAGTGGTGTATAATAGACTTCTGCTTTGCCAATTGACACGTTTTTCATAGAAATAGAAACTGATGTAAGATCAGCTGGATCATGAAGCCCACTGCCAGTGCATAGATTCCACTACCAGTCTAACTGCACATCTATAAGAATCATAATAAACCTCAATACAGCACCATCAACTTGTAGCTCATGATAAACCTTCCATTTATTTTGATGACATTGAGGACATTGGTCAACAAAGCCTTAAGTTTAATGTTCTGGAGGAACACAGGATACAGTACAAACTTAAACATTGTTGGAAAGGGCATTTTCATTGACTGGGTGTGTTTTGAGTGAGTGGGAGGTTTTAGTATATTATGAATCTGTTTGTGTGTGAGTGTATGTGCCTGTTCAACCTCTGTTTTGTATCGTCTGAGATCCCCAAAGATTGGAAAGCTGCCGCGGTCATCCCCCCTTTTCAAAGGGGGAGACACTCTAGACCCAAACTGTTATAAACCTACATCCATCCTACCCTGCCTTTCTAAAATCTTCTTGTTCAAATATTTTTTATTGAACATGCACAAGAATGGTGTATTGGTATAAAAGACAAGTATGCAATTCTTATCTAAACATAAAAGAGCAGACAGAAAACAACAAGACCCAGAGTTCTGGGTACAAAACAAATATTACAAAACAAGACATACAGAACAAGGACAGGTAGAAGGTATTCCCCCCTATTCCCCTCCCAACTGCTCGGGTGGTGGGGCAAGCACATGCTGCCAAAAGGTAGATTCAAATATTACAATTGAGAGTGCGTTAAAATGTCCAAATTCACAGTGCCGACTGGTCCAAGAGAGGAAAGGCTGCCAGATTTGATCAAATGTTGATCATTTATTGTTCAGAATATATCTAATTCTTTCTAAGTGTACACCGTTTGTCAATTCACTGAGCCATAATTGGTAGAAGGAGCTTCCCTCCTTTTCCAAAACAACAAGATCATTTTTTTTGCCGAAATGAGACTGTAAGAGATGAGTTGTTTTGGGGGGTTGGTTAATCCGTTTAGGGAATCAGACACTCCCGGGATTATAAGAAGCGGGTCTGGGTCTATTGAAGTCTCCAGAACTTCAGAGAGGATCCTTAAATTCCACACCAATAACCATACAAGTTAGAACATAGGGCAAAGCAGTGGAGTAGTGTACCCTGTACAGCCTGACATTTATCACACATAGGGGATGTATCAGGAAATATCCTATGCAGTTTAGTTTTGGAATAGTGTAATCTGTGTAATACCTTGAATTGTATGAGATGATGTCTGGAGTTAATGGAGCATGTGTGGATATACTCCAAGCTCTCTTCCCAGTCTGCCACCGAGATGTCAGTCCATAGTTCTTCCTCCCGTTTTGCCTTAATGGCATCTGTAGAAGGTATGCTAACAGATTGAAAAGCGTCATATATACAAGATATCAGTTTGTCTGAGGTGGGGCGTATTTTTATGCATCCGTCAAACATGGAAGGTTTAGCATTCCCAAATGTTGGGAGGAGTTTTCTAACATAGTCTCTAATTTGTAGGTATCTGAAAAAGTTACTTCTGGGAAGATTATAAGTTTCCCTCAGCAACTAAAAGGAAGCAAAGGTCATTTCTATATATAGATCACCTATGGTATTTATCCCTAGCACTCCCCATTGCTCAAAGGTGTTATCAAGGTTAGAGGGGGCAAAGGAGGGATTCCTGGCGACAGGGAGCATGAATGACATTGGTCTAAGCTCAAAGTGGACTTTGATTTGCTTCCAGATTCGGACTGTGCTATGTATAATAGGATTGTTACGATAAAGTGACATCTCCAGATTGGCAGGCGACAGAATCACAGCACCAATAAAGAAGGGGTGACACTCCTCACGCTCCATACTAAGCCAGCTGGGTGACGGAAGTGCGTCATCCAGCAGAAACATAACAACGCGGAGGTTAGTGGCCCAATAGTAAAATATAACATTTGGGAGAGACAATCCTCCTTCCATCTTGGATTTACAGAGGTGTTTTTTACCTATCATGTGTGTTTTATAATCCCAGATGAAAGAATTGATAATTGAGTCCAGTTGTTTATGAAAGGACTTAGGTATGAATATTGGGATGTTCTGGTGTAGGTAGAGCAATTGTGGGAGGAAGACCATTTTAATGGCATTAATTCTTCCGAGCAGAGAAATTGAGAGAGTTCTCCAAAATTGTATGTTTGCCTTGAGTTTTTGCATCAGAGAGGGGAAATTCTCTTTAGATAGTGAGGAGTAATTGTTTGGTAACTACAATTCCTAGGTAAGTACATTTTTCTGAAGATAACTTAACTGGAAGATGTTCTAACCAAGAGGTGTTTTGCAACCGTATGGGCATTAATTCGCTCTTGTTCCAATTTATTCTGTATCCCGACAAGGTACCAAACAAATTAATCACATCAAGAATAGATGGGATACTAGCTTGGGGTTCTGTTACATAGACGAGAATGTCATCTGCGTATAGGGAAATCTTATTTAGAGTATCTTAGTATTATAGCCGTGAATTGCTGCATGAGATCTGATCGCCTGAGCGAGAGGTTCAATGATTCGAGCGAAGAGCATAGGCGACAGCGCACAACCCTGCCTTGTCCCTCTATAAAGGTTCAATCGGGGCGACGATGATTGGTTAGTGAGTATTCTCGCACAGGGGTTCCTATATAAAAGCTGGATCCAATTTATGAACCCATCTCCAATATTACATTTCTGTAGGACCTTGAATAGATAGGACCACTCAACCTCCAAAGATGTTCTATTGGGTTCAGGTCTGGAGACTGGCTAGGCCACTCCAGGACCTTGAGATGCTTCTTACGGAGCCACTGCTTAGTTGCCCTGGCTGTGTGTTTCGGGTCATTGTCATGCTGGAAGACCCAGCCACGACCCATCTGCAATGCTCTTACTGAGGGAAGGAGGTTGTTGGCCAAGATCTCGCAATACATGGCCCCATCCATCCTCCCCTCAATACGGTGCAGTCGTCCTGTCCCCTTTGCAGAAAAGCATCCCCAAAGAATGATGTTTCCACCTCCATGCTTCAGTAGCCCTTGCTGAGACAGTTTAATAAGGTTTCATGAGCAGTCCATAACACACAAGGCGCTCTAACCTGTATATTCCCGGATAAACTTCTCTGCGTCCAAAAAGGAGGGTCAAATCTTCTCACCGGAAGGAGGGGTAATTCTGAGTCTTGCAGGGAAGAGCAAGGCTGGGCAGAGATGGAGTTTGTAGAGTTTGGTCATGACATCTCTGTAGCCGGCGCAATGCTTTGCCATATCGGGCACATAATCCTCATAGACACGGAACACATTACCCCTCATTCGATCCTTGCGCAGGATAAGATCCTTGGTCTTGAAACTGTGACAACAGATGATTACTGGGTGAGGACGTTGGCCCGGACCAGGCACTGGGACAAGAGCGCGATGTGCACGGTCCAAATCAAATCAAATGTATTTATATAGCCCTTCTTCCACCAGCTGATATCTCAAAGTGCTGTACAGAAACCCAGCCTAAAACCCCAAACAGCAAGCAATGCAGGTGTAGAAGCACGGTGGCTAGGGAAAACTCCCAAGTAAGGCCAAAACGTAGGATGAAACCTAGAGAGGAACCAGGCTATGAGGGGTGGCCAGTCGTCTTTTGGCTGTGCCTGGTGGAGATTATAACAGAACATGGCCAAGATGTTCAAATGTTCAGAAATGACCAGCATGGTCAAATATTAATAATCACAGTAGTTGTCGAGGGTGTAACAGGTCAGCACCTCAGGAGTAAATGTCAGTTGGCTTTTCATAGCTGATCATTGAGAGTATCTCTACCGCTCCTGCTGTCCCTAGAGAGTTGAAAACAGTAGGTCTAGGACAGGTAGCACGTCCGGTGAACAGGTCAGGGTTCCATAGTCGCAAGCCAAGACATCCAATCCCATTTTATCCCTCAATAGCTTGGCGAAGAAGTCGGTGGGGCGACAGCCAGACTCCACCCCCTCTGCCAGACCAACAACGCAAAGATTATGACGTCTGGATCGGCCCTCCAGGTCGACCACTTTCACAGAAAGCCTCTGCACACTATCCTGCAAGGACGTGCATAGCTTCTCTAACTCGTCGATCCTACAAGCGTTGAATTCAGAATCTTTCTCAAGGTCCACAATACTCTGGCCCTGCGAAGCGACCGTTCAAATGATGCTCTCGATTTCAGTGTCCAGTTCAGCAATAGTAGCCTTAAGATCCTCAGCTATAGCAGCACGTAGTTCTCCCAGAGCCCAGGTAAGTTCTGTAAGTGTCACGTTGTTACCTGTGCCTTCTGCCATGTCTGTCTCGTTGTTTGGTGGGGAGCGGGCCTCCGATGTGGATTTATTGTCCTTTGGTTGCTTATTATTTGGCATTTTCACATAGAAAGTTACAATATTGTATTAGAAAGAGACCTTTGTCATAAAGTAGGTTAAGTTAGATAGTTTCGCAAAAAAGTTGCAGGAGCCTCTCTCACACAGCTGTTCACTCCAACATGCTAGCTCCACCTTTCTAAAATCTTCGAAAGCCAAGTTAACAAACAGATCCCCGACATTTCGAATCCCACCGTACCTTCTCCATTATGCAATCTTGTTTCCGGGCTGGTTATGGGTGCACCTCAGCCACGCTCAAGGTCCTAAACGATATCATAACCGCCATCGATAAAAGACAGTACTGTGCAGGCGTCTTCATCGACCTGGCCAAGGCTTTCGACTCTGTCAATCACTGCATTCTTATCGGCAAACTCAACATTCTTGGTTTCTCAAATGACTGCCTCGCCTGGTTCATCAACTAGTTCAGTGTGTCATATCGGAGGGCCTGTTGTCCGGACCTCTGGCAGTCTCTATGGGGGTGCCACAGTGTTCAATTCTTGGACCGGCTCTTTTCTCTGTATATGCCAATGATGTCGCTCTTGCTGCTGGTGATTCTTTGATCCACTTCTACGAAGACGACACCATTCTGTATACATCTGGCCCTTCTTTGGATACTGTGTTAACAAACCTCCAATGCAATACAACACTCCTTCTGTGGCCTCCAACTGCTTTTAAATGCTAGTAAAACAACATTTTATTTTATCCTTAATTTTACTAGGAAAGTCAGTTAAGAACAAATTCTTATTTACAATGATGGCCTACCCCAGCCAAACCCGGACAACGCTGGGCCAATTGTGCGCCGCCCTATGGGATTCCCAATTACAGCCGGATGTGATACAGCCTGGATTTGAACCAGGGACTGTAGTGACGCCTCTTGAGATGCAGTGCCTTAGACCGCAGCGCCACTCGGGAGCCTGCGAGTGGCGCAGCTCTTCAACAATTTGTTGCCCACACCCACCCCCCGACTAGCATCAATTCTCTGGACGGTTCTGACTATGTGGACAACTACCTAGGTGTCTGGTTAGACTGTAAACTCTCCTTCCAGACTCACATTAAGCATCTCCAATCCAAAATTAAATCCAGAATCGGCTTCCTATTTTGCAACAAAGCCTCCTTCACTCATGTTGCCAAAAATACCCTTGTAAAACTATCCTACACATTCTTGACTTTCTTGACATTCTTGGTCATTTACTAAATAGCCTCCAACACTACTCAGCAAACTGGATGTAGTCTATCACAATGCCATCTGTTTAGTCACCAAAGCCACATATACTACCCACCACTGTGACCTGTATGCTCTCGTTGGCTGGCACTCACTACAATTTGTCACCAAACACAGTGGCTCCAGGTCATCTATAAATCTTTGCTAGGTAAATCCCCGCCTTATCTCGGCTCACTGGTCACCATAGCAACACCCACCTGTAGCACGCGCTCCAGCAGGTATATTTCACTGGTCATCCTCAAAGCCAACACTTCCTTTGGCCACCTTTCCTTCCAGGTTTCTGCTGTCAATGACTGGAACGAATTGCAAAAATCAATGAAGCTGGAGAATTATATATCCCTCTCTAACCTTAAGCATCAGCTGTCAGAGCAGCTTACCGATCACTGTACCTGTACACAGCCAATCTATAAATAGCAACCCAACTACCTCATCCCCATATTGTTATTTATCCTCTTACTCTTTTGCACCCCAGTATCTTTACTTGCACATCATCTTCTGCACATCTATCACCCCAGTGTTAATGCTAAATTGTAATTATTTTGCCTCTATGGCCTGTTTATTGCCTTACCTCCTTAATCTTCTACATTTGCCCACACTGTACATAGATTTTTCTATTGTGTTATTGACTGTGCATTTGTTTAACTCGGTTGTTGTTTGTGTCACATTGCATTGCTATATCTTGGCCAGGTCGCAGTTGTAAATGCGAACTTGTTCTCAACTGGCCTACCTGGTTAAATAAAGAAATATTCAGTGGCAAGAAAAAAGTATGTGAACCCTTTGGAATTACCTGGATTTCTGCATAGAATGGTCCTAAGATTTGATCACAACAACAGACAAACACAACAATAGACAAACACTGTGTTCTTAAACTAACAACACACACATTATTGTATTTTTCTCATCTATATTGAATACATAATTTAAACATTCACAGTGTAGGTTGGGAAAAAGGTACGTGAACTCATAGGCTCATGACTTCTCCAAAAAATAATTGGAGTCAGGAGTCAACTAACCTGGAGTCCAATCAATGATCAAAGATGTTGGTTAGAGCTGCTTTGTCCTATAAAAAACACTGATGTGAACCATGCCTCGAACAAAAGAGGACTCAGAAGACCTAAGATTAAGAATTGTTGACTTGCATAAAACTGGAAAGGGTTACAAAAGTATCTCTAAAAACCTTGATGTTCGTCAGTCCACTGTAAGACAAATTGTCTATAAATGGAGAAAGTTTAGCACCATTGCTACTCTCCCTAGGAGTGGCCATCCTGCGCAGCGCAGAATGCTCAATGAGGTTAAGAACCCTAGACTGACAGCTGAAGATTTAAAGAAATCTCTGGAACATGCTACCATCTCTATAGACGAGTACACAATACGTAAAACACTAAACAATAATGGTGTTCATGGGAGGACACCACGGAAGTGTCCACTGATGTCCAAAAAAAACATTGAAGTTCGCAAAAGAGTACCTGGATGTTCCACAGCGCTACTGCCAAAATATTCTGTGGATAGATGAAACTAAAGTTGAGTTGTTTGGAAGGAAGGAACACACAACACTGTGTGTGGAGAAAAAAAATGCCCAGCACACCAACATCAAAACCTCATCCCAACTGTAAAGTCTGGTGAAGGAAGAGTCATGGTTTGGGGCTGCTTTGCTGCCTCAGGGCCTGGTCAGCTTCCTGTCATCGACAGAAAAATGAATTCCCAAGTTTATCAAGACATTCTTCGGGAGAATGTAAGGCTATATGTCCGCCAATTGAAGCTCAACAGAAGTTGGGTGATGCAACAGGACAACGACCCAAAACCCAGAAGTAAATCAACAACAGAATGGCTTCAGAAGGAAATACGCCTTCTGGAATGGCTCAGTCAGAGTCCTGACCTCAACCCGATTGAGATGCTGTGGCATGACCTCAAGAGAGCAGTTCACACCAGACATCCTAAGAATACTGCTGAACTGAAACAGTTTTGTAAAGAAGAATGTTCCAAAATACCTCCTGACCATTGTGCAGAAAAACTGAACAGAAACTGTTTGTTTGAAGGTTATTGCTGCAAAGGAGGGTTAACCAGTTATTAAATCCAAGGGTTCACTTACTTGTTCCACCCTGCACTGTGGATGTTACCGCGCTGTGTTCAATAAAGACACGAAAAAGCATAATTGTTCGTGCTTTATTAGTTTAAACAGACTGTGTCTATTGTGATTTAGATGAAGATCAGATAAAATTGTATGACCAATTTATGCTGAAATCCAAGTAATTACAAAGGGTTCACATACTTTTTCTTGACACGGTATGTGTGCGCACGTGTGTGTGTCTGCTTTGCTTGTTTGTCTGCTGTTCTCTTTCCAGGCGGTTCTTGTAGTCCAGTCAGCACGTGTATGTGGTGTTCTGCAGTGTTGCCCAACTCTCCTCTTAGCATCTGTGAGCAAGATGCCGGTGTGGGCCCGCAGGACTCTGCAAATCTCAAAGAACATTTATACATTGAATCACCCTGAAAGTAATGTATTCCATTCCACTCTCCTGGGGTTACACACACACCAATCATTTCCATGGCACGCTCTGCTCTGAGCTTCTTCCCGACATCCCTGTTTTCATGGATGAGATTCTCAGACATTTCCTGTGTTCTGAGATCACGATGAGACAGGACTTGGAAATGTAGGTTCAGTAGGATAGTGGTGTGCTGGAAATCCTGGTGGCTTAACTTCCAGGGATGAGAGAATCTGGGATCCTAGGGTTGTGATAGGCACCGGCCTCCTCCACTCAGACGCTCCATCTTTCCTTATGGTCAGGATCTAAATCATATGAATGACTTATGAGCCAATCAGACGTGAGGGATGAAGAGCTTAGACATGACTGAAACATTCTGTAAGTCACAGTGACCTTGTATCCCCTCTGTTCTGGAAAAGACATCAGGTTTACTAAACTTACCTTGCTTTCTCATTCTCTCTCTCTCTCGCTCTCACACACACACACACTTCTGGGATCAATCATTGCCATGGCATGCTCTTCTCTGAGCTTCTTCCCAACATTCCCTGTTTTTCATGGATGAGATTCTCAGACATTTTGTGTGATCTGAGAGCACGATGAGACAGGACTTGGAAATGTAGTTTCAGTAGGCATCACGTTTAATAAACGTACCTCTCTATCTCTCACTCTTTCTCTCTCACACACACACACACATCCATCTATGGTACCTTTAATCAACATCTTTACACTGATACAAAACATTAAGAATAGCTGCTCTTTCTATGACCAGGTCAATCCAGGTGAAAGCTATGATCCCTTATTGATGTCAATCGTTAAATACACTTAACTCGGTGTAGATGAAGGGGAGAAGACAGAGTAAAGAAGGATTATTAATCCTTGAAACACCTTGAGAGGATCAATGGGAAGACAGAAGTTTTGAAGTGCTTTTGAACCGGGTGTGGTAGTAGGTGCCAGGCGCACCGGTTTGTGTCAAGAACTGCAACGCTACTGGGTTTTTCTTGCTCAACAGTTTCTCATGTGTATCAAGAATAGTCCACCACCCAAAGGACATCCAACCGACGTGACACAACTGTGGGAAAAATTGGAGTCAAAATGGGCCAGTATCATGGTGGAACGCTTGACACCTTGTAGAGTCCATGCCCCAACAAATGTAGGCTTCTCTGAGGGCAAAAGCAGGTGGCGCGACTCAATTTTTAGGAAGATGTTCTTAATGTTTAGTACACTGTGTATATATGCATCAAACAAAATCTCCACTTCAAAGTGATCACAGTTTTATGCAGACATTTGGTATTAGTGAATGTCTTGAAGAGCAAATAGTTATATAGAGCACGCGTAAACGTCAAAATGAGTCCTCATAACTGTTTACTGTCCACTCCAGACAGTTTAAAGTGCACATCGGATTGTAATCTGCTCTTCACAAGTCCAACCTCAAATGTAACAATTGTATTTACTCTGTTTTAGAGCAGACATTCACAGCAGTCCCAAGTCAATCATTGCACATACTTTACTCACAGGAATTGTAACTGAAATGGAGATATCAATTTGATATCTCCTAGGAGCGCGAAGCGAGGTGGCCATCTGTATGAGAGAGAGAGAGAAACAAAAATGAGAAAGATAAATTAGGGAGAGGGGAGCAGATCAGAGAGCTGGGTGTTCCCCAGGACCGGACCTCAAGTTTGCTGGTGCTGGGTGGGTAGCTAGGCGGTGTGGGGACCCAGTGGACGGCAGCCAACTGGAGGAGGAACAGAGTGGTATTGTATGGCTGACTGACACCTCATTGGAAGAAGCAGGCAGGCAGGCCCTGGCAGGGGTGGCCTCATTCTGGGCCCCCGGCATCGACGTTCTATACTCCCAGAACTGGGTGAAACATGGAGGAATACTGGAGCGCAGGAGAACACTCAACACATCTCTGAGACACAATGGTGGAGCACCTTGAAAGATTCAGGTTGGCTCCTCAACCAAGAAAGAAAAGCATACAATGACTATGTAACTGTCCACTCATTAAGTATATGCAGACAGACAGACAGAATTAGTCAATTTGCGAGTTGCGATACAGGGCCAAGGATGGTCATTACCGCACACTTCTCATAAATAATAATAAACCCATAATATAAGTTATCCAAATATATTCTCTATGTGGGGTATGCTCTTTTATCGGAATGGGAAAGTGAGGAAGGTGTTCCTCTACCTTCCAGAAGGAGGCAGTGTTCCCATTCAGCAGTCATTCAGACTGTTTCCAGCATCCATTTTGCTCTAGATTCTCTGCAGTTTCTGAGCAGCAAAATGATAGCAAATACAGTACAGTATGAAGGTAGGCAGAAACTGCTTCTCCAATAGAAATCCCTGATCGTGCTTGTCGGTGATGTCATGGCAACGTTGGCTAGCTAAGCTCATGCGGAGAAACGTCATCGGGTCCAACGGTCGTCTCGCACCGAACTGCGCAGGTGCAGGCTGTCAAATCAAAGGCATTCCTTCATTTTAAAGCTGCTTGTGACGAAAATCAAAACATGTCAGTTTGTCACTTTTACAAGGTTGTGCCTTTAGACGAACTAAGAAATCCTTTCTCACTTCTCTCAATGACTTCTCAAACCCAAACCCCGGCCTGGGCTGCTTTGCAAGCGTTCCCCGAAAGTCTTGTCATGTTGCACCTCTGGGTTTAGAAACTCTGTGATGATAGCCAACGGTATAAGCACCCGCGTTATGGAAATACCTTGAGACGGATGTGGGCACCAAAATGGCTGCCACACATTCCTGGTGTTTGAAGGGAAAGAGCTTTGCGGTCTATGAATGTAAGAAATGGAGACAAAATGATTGGTAGGATTGGAGCAAATCTCTGGCCGTAATATTGTATGTGTACACAAACCTAATACATACACAGCCGTTGCAATTCACCCACATGTACAATTCCTAGTACTGTGAGAAACATTTGTCATGAAGGCAAAACATCACAGCCAACTCAAATCAATATGAACGTTTTCGTAACAAAAAAAAAAAAGACACTTCGGCATCACCAGTCAGTCTTGGTAAATAGTTTATATGTGATTGTTTCTTTATCTTTGCAAATACTGTATAGAAAACACTTACGGTAACATTTCCAGACATTTAAAGCACATCTGAGCCTTCAGACAAGACATGACACAGTAATCTACAGCTTTATAAACATTCCCTCCTCCTGTCATCCTGGCATGTCAAGCCGCTGGGCTCACACACCCTGTTGACAGCCACTTCTATGGAACTCTACATATTCACAATTGACTTTAAAACACTGGTGCTGTCTTTGATGTTCCCGCTGTTTATTTAAAATAGCTATCAACATTTAATGCTGTAATATTTGGAAACGGATACTTCATTTGTGTATTTACATAAGCTTATTGAATGAGTTTCAAATACACTGTTTATATATGTATGTACTGACCAGAGCCGTCTTAATAAAATTGGCTTTAGACACAACAGACAAAATACATGACCCACCCCACTGTGAGTACCAGCATCCAGTCCATTCAAAAGAGTCTTGTTAGAAAGGGGGGTGGGGTGGGGCTCTTGTGTCATGGGGGCTTCCAGTTGCCCCAAAATGGCCGCTCTTACCCTTCGACAGCACAGTGAAACTGAGCTGTGTGTGTGTCTGTTCATGGACTCGACACGCATCCAGCCCACGAGACATAATCGTTACCTTAAGGTGTCTGTACAGAAAACGGCCCTTGCTAAACTGCACCTAATCCACATATAACAATGTAGAAGAAATGTACTAAAAAAAAAAACGAAGTAACTAAAAGGTGTAGGGAGCTTGCAGCACAACATACCTATAATACATTCAGCACAGGCCAAGAGCCTTCAGGCATTCTTTATGGACGGCTGTGAAACGTTTTACACTTCTAGTTGGATTACTAGGCCATTATCGGTCGTGCTCTCTCTCCTGACAACCCTTTTTCTTAGATCACACATTCCTCACACACACATGCACATGCACGACGACTACACACACGCACAACATTTGGGACTGCGGGACTAAGAGACGAGCCTTGGTGTGTGAGAAGTGAGGCACAAAGTCAACAAAGAAGACACAGCTAAGACACTCACTTTTGGTATGCTTCAAAACAGGAAGTAAATGTGATTGGATAAGGGATGACGCTCTCGTAGCCTAATAAATATGTCAGGACCTCCCTCCTCCCGGCAACCTTCCACACATATATTAGTCAAGGCTTTCTTTTTTAAACCACACATTTAACAGTGCTACAGGCATAACTCTCAACTCCATAGTGCTGTTGTTAAAAAGTCAGAACGGGAGGCAGTGATCTGGATTTTTAGGAAATGATCTGGGCTTTTGATTGGGCCGGGACGGGGTGGGGCGAGAGGTGGTGTAAAGAGGCAGATTTTCTCTGCACATCGCAGACAGACGGACGGAGAAGCCTGCAGCGTCGGATGGGAATGTAACTGTCTTATAACCATTATTCACTGATCTCTTATGGGCAGATCAGGCGCGTCAATGGCTATCCAAATGTTTGAGGACCGATTTATCCAAAGAGGCAGCACTAGTTAAGTTTCACTTCCCCATATGTTAGGTCTCAAGTTGTTCCTTTCCCCCTTTTAAAACTACATCCTCGTCATCCTTCAGTCTGCGGTCAGTTTTAGTTCCATGTTTTTTCCTTAAACCAGAGAAGAGTGAGAGAGAGAGACAGAGAGTAGAGAGAGTGCTCCGGTTGCCCCTGTGCACCTCCCCTCACGGGCTTGTGACCGGGGGGGGGGGGGCGGGGGTAACCCTGGTGCTCAGCCGTCCTCCTCGGGGGTGGAGTCGTCGGTGGCGAACTCGTCCGAGGAGCCGCTCTTGTGGATGCGTCCATCGCTGCGCATACTGTGGAAGGTCTTGCGGAAGGCGTCCATCATGGAGTGGGCCAGCTTCTTGGCCTCCAGCTTGCTCTCACACTCCACGGCGTGGCAGTCCATCTGGAAGGTCAGGTCGTCGTTGATCTCCCGGTAGATCCAGGCGAACACATTGGGGCTCGTGCAGTGGTCTGCCGTACAGTAGGCGATGCGCGCCACCTGGTACGTGTCCATGGTCACCGAGGCCTCGCCGCGCCCGTCCAGGTGGTGCAGGCGCACCTGGAAGGGGCGGATCTCCAGGAGGGAGTTGGCAAGGAGGTGCTCTTCCTGGGCCAGCGCACGGCGGTCCCACAGGCCCACCACTGCCGACTCTGTGCAGCCCGACAGGAACTGGGTCCCTGAGATGGTCACCTTGCCAAGGTATGTCACCTGTGGAGAGAACACAGAGAGAGAGAGAAAGAGAGAGAGAGGCTGTTAAACATCTAACAGCATTTAGTGGTACAAAACTATGTGCCTCAACTGGTAAGAGTGCGGGGTTATCAATGCTAAGGTCATGGGCTTTATTGGCATGGGACACATGTTTACATTGCCAAAGCAAGTGAAATAGATTTTTTTTTAAAGCGTGAACAGTAAATATTACACTCACAAGTTCCGAAAGAGAGACATTTCAAATGTCATTATGTCTATATACAGTGTTGTAACGATGTGCAAATAGTTAAAGTACAAAAGGGAAAATAAATAAACAAATATGGGTGTTACAATGGTGTTTGTCCTTAACTGGTTGCCCTTTTCTTGTGGCAAGAGGTCACAAATCTTGCTGCCGTGTTGCACACTGTGGTATTTCACCCAATAGATATGGGAGTTTATCGAAATTGGATATGTTCCCAAATTCTTTGTGGGTCTGTGTAATCTGAGAGAAATGTGTGTCAAACACATTGGTTCTAATTGTGTTGCTGTCCTGGGGCTCTGTGGGGTGCTTTGAGGGCTCTTCTCAAAGTTAATTTCTCTGTAGGTGATGGCTTTGTTAAGGAAGGTTTGGGAATCGCTTCCATTTAGGTGGTTGTAGAATTTAACGGGTCTTTTCTGGATTTTGATCATTAGCGGGTATCGGCCTAATTCTGATCTGCATGCATTATTTGGTATTTTACGTTGTACACTGAGGATATGTTTGCAGAATTCTGCATGCAGAGTCTCAATTTGGTTGGTGAGCGGACCCCAGGACTCACAACCATAAAGGTCAATGGGTTCTATAACTGATTCAAGCATGTTTAGCCAGATCCTAATTGGTATGTCCCTTCTTGCCTTTTCTCTCAGATCGTTCACAGCTTTGTGGAAGTTAAAGGTGATGCTGATGTTTAGGCCGAGGTATGTATAGTTTTTTGTGTGCTCTAGGGCAACAGTGTCTAGATGCAATTTGTATTTGTGGTCTTACGGAGATTTACTGTCAGGTCCCAAGTCTGACAGAATATCTAGGTGCTGCTGTAGGCCCTCCTTGGTTGGGGACAGAAGCACCAGATCATCAGCAAACAGTAGTCATTTGACTTCAGATTCTAGTAGGGTGAGGCCGGGTGCTGGAGACTGTTCTAGTGCCCTCGCCAAATTCGTTGATATATATGTTGAAGAGGGTGGGGGCTTAAGCTGCACTAGAACAGTCTGCAGCACCCGGACTGTGTGTGCGTGTGTGTAGTCATATGTGCATGTGTGTGAGGAATGTGTGATCTAAGTAAAATGGTTGTCAGGAGAGAGAATGACATATAATGGCCTAGTAATCCAACTAGAAGTGTAAAACGTTTCACAACCTTCGTGGTATCCATTTTCTGCGACGCTCTGCAAGACTTTTTAAATTGAAACAGTTGTGACCAACCACACACTTGTTGTTTGTGTACAAGGATTTTATAATGTCCCCCCCCCAACACCACTTTCCATTTGTCTCTTTCCCGCTCTCCCTCCGGATATTGTTTTTCAACGGGAAAAATAGCTGGAAGTGCTTCTTTAAAAGATGAAGCATAACATGTGACATCAGTATGCATCGTACATCTCTGGACACTAGACCAAGCTGGCAAAACGGTATATCATGAAGAGACACAAACGTGAAGACACGAAATACACATACTGTACACAAAAAAACACAACAGTTACCCTGAAAGATACAGTGCCATCTGATAATATGTCAAGGACAGGGACACACAGACATGCAACAGTATCAATGAAATATTGACAAACAGGAAATGCGGAGGAGACCAGCAAGAAAAAAAAGGACACATTTTTTCTTCCGTCTGGAAGTTTTGTTTAGCCTGTGACCACAAGGACTATATCTGGCCCCGGTCTCTCTCTCTCTCTCTCTCCCCCTCTCAATCCATCCCTCCTCCTTCCCATTTGGACACTTTTTTTCTCTCTCGGTTCCAGTCATTCCATCCACAAACTATTACAACCCTGTAGTGGTGAAGCCTGGAAGAACAGAGAACAGTCTTCAGGCTGGCTGGCTGGTGTAAGAAACACTAGTCCTCACCACATCACACCACAGAGAGCCCCGCCAATGGAGAAACCACAGCCAGAGCCAAGGCAGACCAACATCCCTTTACATCCACAGTCCTGACTACCATGATCAACTGAACCACTCTGTAGAGATGGAGAGAGGGGAAGGGGCTAAGAGGGAGGGGTGCGAGGGAGACAGAGCAAGTGAAACGGAGAGAGGGACAGAGCAAGTGAAACTGAGCGAGGGACAGAGCAAGTGAAACGGAGAGAGGGACAGAGCAAGTGAAACGGAGCGAGAGACAGAGCAAGTGAAACGGAGCGAGAGACAGAGCAAGTGAAACGGAGCGAGAGAGACAGAGCAAGTGAAACGGAGAGAGGGACAGAGCAAGTGAAACGGAGCGAGAGACAGAGCAAGTGAAACGGAGCGAGAGACAGAGCAAGTGAAACGGAGAGAGGGACAGAGCAAGTGAAACGGAGAGAGGGAGACAGAGCAAGTGAAACGGAGAGAGGGAGACAGAGCAAGTGAAACGGAGAGAGGGAGACAGAGCAAGTGAAACGGAGAGAGGGAGACAGAGCAAGTGAAACGGAGAGAGGGAGACAGAGCAAGTGAAACGGAGAGAGGGAGACAGCAAGTGAAACGGAGCGAGAGAGACAGAGCAAGTGAAACGGAGAGAGGGAGACAGCAAGTGAAACGGAGAGAGGGACAGAGCAAGTGAAACGGAGAGAGGGAGACAGAGCAAGTGAAACGGAGAGAGGGAGACAGAGCAAGTGAAACGGAGAGAGGGAGACAGAGCAAGTGAAACGGAGAGAGACAGAGCAAGTGAAACGGAGAGAGGGAGACAGCAAGTGAAACGGAGAGAGGGACAGAGCAAGTGAAACGGAGAGAGGGAGACAGCAAGTGAAACGGAGAGAGGGAGACAGCAAGTGAAACGGAGAGAGGGAGACAGCAAGTGAAACGGAGAGAGGGAGACAGCAAGTGAAACGGAGAGAGGGAGACAGCAAGTGAAACGGAGAGAGGGAGACAGCAAGTGAAACGGAGAGAGGGAGACAGCAAGTGAAACGGAGAGAGGGAGACAGCAAGTGAAACGGAGAGAGGGAGACAGCAAGTGAAATGGAGAGAGGGACAGAGCAAGTGAAACGGAGAGAGGGAGACAGAGCAAGTGAAACGGAGAGAGGGAGACAGAGCAAGTGAAACGGAGAGAGGGAGACAGAGCAAGTGAAACGGAGAGAGACAGAGCAAGTGAAACGGAGAGAGGGAGACAGCAAGTGAAACGGAGAGAGGGACAGAGCAAGTGAAACGGAGAGAGGGAGACAGCAAGTGAAACGGAGAGAGGGAGACAGCAAGTGAAACGGAGAGAGGGAGACAGCAAGTGAAACGGAGAGAGGGACACAGCAAGTGAAACAGAGAGGGAGACAGCAAGTGAAACGGAGAGAGGGAGACAGCAAGTGAAACGGAGAGAGGGAGACAGCAAGTGAAACGGAGAGAGGGAGACAGCAAGTGAAACGGAGAGAGGGAGACAGCAAGTGAAATGGAGAGAGGGAGGCAGCAAGTGAAACGGAGAGAGGGAGACAGAGCAAGTGAAACGGAGAGAGGGAGACAGCAAGTGAAACGGAGAGAGGGAGACAGAGCAAGCGAGACGGAGAAAAAGAGGACAGAAAAAAAGAGAGAACAGGCAAGCAAGAGAGAGACAGAAATAGAGAGATGAACAGAGAAAAGAAAACGAGAGTACAGAGAGAATCCTAGTCACTAGATCCAGCTGCTGCAGCCTTAGTCTCAGGCAGTATGGCTGTCATCTGGGGGCAACCGCAACGTTTCTCCCCTGACGGTTCTCCAGCAGATCCATCATGGTGAAAACCTCTGGAGCACCCCCAGAGGCCAGGCGGTTAAGCAAGCCAACCACACTGACACCGTACTCTCAGCCAACTGACATCCACCCACCAGGATATTTACAGTGGAGATAAAGTATAAAATGAGCAATAATTAGTTCTTATGATCTTTTGAGTGATTTATTTTCTTTTTCCATTTTGTATTGAGGTTATAGAGTTTGTTTTAGATCTGCTTAGTAGTTGAGTGCAGGCTGGTAATGATGGCCTGTGGATGGACCTATGTAATGGCTATAGAGACATCTTACTATTAGACTGCACAAAGCAACTCAATTCTCTGACACTATCCACTCTCACACTGTCCTCTGCTGCCCCATCTTTCCCCATGTAAGGCTGGTCGTACTCTGCTCTGTGTCAGGCAGCATTGGGAGTGGCTAGGGGTCAGCAGGGACAACTGGCCCATTCTAGAGACCCCTGGCCTACCGGTTGTACTGGGTGACCAGTGAGCACACCTCACCATACACGTGCGTATGCACGCACACACACACACACACACACACACACACAGACACGTGGGAGGTGTTTGGGGTTGCTACAGGGGAACAGAGGCCGCCTCTCTTCCTCCGAGGCTGGCTGGCAGTCCACAAAGAGTCCCTCACTCCTCAGTCTCACTCACTGGGCTCTGCAGTATTTCTGTCCTCAAAGCCCCTCATTGACAGCAGTTCTCTTTGGTCTTTGTAATATCACACAGACTAAACATGTTTGCTCTAACATGACCGAGGGGGGGGGCATGGAGGGGAAAGGGGCATGGAGGGGCTTGGAGGAAAGGGCATGGAGGAAAGGGCTTGGAGGGAAAGGGGCATGGAGGGGATGGAGGGCTTGGGAAAGGGGCATGGAGGGAAAGGGGCATGGAGGAAAGGGGCATGGAGGGAAAGGGGCATGGAGGGAAAGGGGCATGGAGGGGCATGGGGAAAGGGGCTTGGAGGGAAAGGGGGGCATGGAGGGAAGGGAAAGGGGCATGGAGGGAAAGGGGCTTGGAGGGAAAGGGGCTTGGAGGAAAGGGGCATGGAGGGGAAAGGGGCATGGAGGAAAGGGGCTTGGAGGTAGGAAAGGGGCATGGAGGGGAAATTGGGGGGCTTGGACTTGGGAAAGGGGCATTCAGACAGATAAGATCTGCCTTTTCCCAGGAAAGGGGCTTGGAGGAAAGGGGCATGGAGGCTTTCACCTTATGACATCCAGTGGAACAGCCACTTTACAATAGGCATCTAGGTTGGGGATTACTTTATCCTATCCTAGGTAGGTTGGGGTAGGTAGGTTGGGATTAGGTCCTAGGTAGGAGTTTGTTCCACCATTGGGGGCCAGAGCAGTGGTGACTGGGTAGGTACTTCCTCAGTGGTAGGTGGTAGGTAGGGGTAGGCCTGGAGGTAGGTCACAGGTAGATTGGGATCAACTGGAAGCCAGTGCAGTGAGGAGCGGGGTAGAGCTATAGAATCTGGGAAGGTTGAACATCAGACGGGCTGCGGCGTTCTGGACATCAGGGGTCAGCCCAGCCAACAGACGCTCTTAATCCAGACGGGAGATGACAAGTGCCTGGAGTGCGCCGCTTCCTTACTTGTCTCGGAGGCTCAGTCAGGAGAAGACATTCAGACAGATAAGATCTGCCTTTTCCCAGAGACCCTATCAGGGTGTTTTCCCTTTGTATTCACACGGCCCTTGCCTAGAAGGATGAGAGCAGAGGAGAGGAGTTAGCTTTAGCAGTGCGGAGCGCCTCCGTGATACAGAGAAGAGCAGTCTCAGTCATTTGAATGAGGACTCAACTCTTTTGACAGTTCACGTCACCTATTTTGTGGACCGAGTCCTCTGTGCATTCACATTGCTATGTTTAGAAAGGAAGCTAGATCTTTTTCCAACATGTACTCTGGGTTTTTACAAAAGTGCAGGACAAGCCATTCAATCAGAACGCGTTGTCAGATAGCTAGATATACCTCCAGTTGGTAATAGAATAACTGCAGAATAAATCATGTGGTAATTATAAACATTCTACAAGGTAGGTTACTGCCCCTTTAAGAGCTGGAATAGATGTTGTGATGTCACCAAATATATTGTCTTCTCACTATTCAAACACCACAATCAATAAACAGCTAATGAAGCTCTCTTAGCCTATAGATACACATATTGCAAACAAATAATCTGAACTAAAAACTCCACACATTTTGGAATTTCTATGCGTCCTTGACAATCGCTACTCAATATCCAAAAACAACACACATTTTGTTTTTGAACCTGCACATAATCTTCTCTCTTTTATGGCACCAATGTGAAGGTTTATGGCAAGGGAGACAGTGTTGCAGTAGTCTAGTGTGTGGTAGGGGAACAATGACAAGCGAACCTGGGGAGCTTTGCCTTCACATTGTCCTGGAAAAAGGGAACCAGGCTGCGGATTTCAAGCGAACCGAACTCAGACCACCTCTCGAGATGAGGGTTCCTTTGGAGTGTTAACACTGGGGGAAAAAATAATAATAAGTGAACCGTACAGAGTTCATCAAATTTTCTGAAAGGGACTGAAAGTGTAAAAATACCCTTAGAGACTGTAGAGCGGGACAACTATACACGGGAATAGAGGAACTGGGTTTAGATAATCCTATATAGATTAAATTAGCCTGGGTGCCAGTCTGTTTCTTCTTAAGCCTACTTCCTTGTAGTGGTCATACCTGAGAAGGACAAGTTGTCTGCAGCAATAGACTGGACCCAGGATAAGATAAGATAAAGAACTTACCTGTGACTGTTCTTTATGTGAAGTTTGCACAGGTGGGTTTGTCCCAGGGCTATATTATCAGCATGGAGGAGTGTGTGTGTGTGTGTGTGTGTGTCAGTCAGAGACTGCGGTCATTTTATGCGAACTGCTGAACAGAATCTCACTGTGCATTTGTGACCTCACCATGTCAACATTACAGCAGCCTGTGTTCATGTCTGCTGTAAACATTTGAAGACAGGAGGAAATGCCTCCTCTCCTCTGATGATTTACAGGGATGAAAGAATGAGGGGGTGACAGTCCTCATCTGGGAAACTGGAATGTTGGAGTAGTGTGTGTGTGTGTGTGTGTGTGTGTGTGTGTGGACGTGTTTAACTATACTTGTAGGGACCAGAAGTCCCCACAAGAATAGCAAACAAACAAAAATTTGACCAACTGGGTACATTTTGTTAGGGTTTGTTTTAGGTTTAGGAACTAGAGTTAGGTTTAGGATTAAGGTTAGGCTTTCATGTTAGGGTACAGGTTAGGGAAAATTAGATTTTGAATGGGACTGAATTGTGTGTCCCCACAAGGTTAGTTGTACAAGACTGTGTGTGTGTGTGTAAGCCCAGCCCATCTGAAGGTGGGTCTGATACCTTCCTGTATATTTGGATACACACACACACACACACACACACACACACACACGAATGCACTCACATACGCATGCACACACACGCCAGTGCTCAACGGAATCTCACAGGCAAACACCAGAAAGCAGGTGGGTGGGGGTTTCACATGAGTCTCTTCTATTAATCATACAGACAGTTAGTTATATACCATGGCATATCAGACAGACAGACACACACACAGACAAACACACAGACAAACACACAGACAAACACAGACTTGGGCGGTATATAGGGATATTTGGAAATAGCCATGGGAGGATTTTCAAAACGGTCAATAGTATTTAAACTTTTAACACTTTTGAATATTTGTAGCTACCTTTTTAAGTAAATACCTGCAGTCAACTTGTTCAATAAATTAGGAGATAAAGATGACGTTCTATCATTACAACTGTCAGATAGTAGTCTCCAGTCACGTGGTGTTGGTTTACCAGCTGAGTCCCACACTGTTGTGCAGCATGTACCAGGTGATCTAATTACAGCATGGAATTCACAACTAAAATGCCAGGTAGATATAGTGCCTTTGGAAAGTATTTAGACCCCTTTACTTTTTCAAACATTTTGTTACGTTACAGCTTTATTCTAAAATGTATAAAATATATGTTTTCCCTCATCAATCTACACACAATACCCTTTACTAAAAAAAAGCAACAGGTTTAGACATTTTGGTAATAAAAAATAAAAAATACTGAAATTTCACATTTACATAAGTATTCAGAAACTTTACTCAGTACTTTGTTGAAGCATCTTTGGCAGCGATTACAGCATTGAGTCTTCTTGGGTATGAAGCTTGGCACACCTGTATTTGGAGAGTTTCTCCCATTCTTCTCTGCAGATCCTCTCAAGCTCTGTCAGGTTGGATGGGGAGCATTGCTGCACAGCTATTTTCAAGTCTCTTCAGAGATCTTCAATCTCGGATTCAAGTCCGGGCTCTGGTTGGGCCACTCAAGGACATTCAGAGACTTGTCCCGAAGCCACTCCTGCGTTGTCTTGGTTGTGTGCTTAGGGTCCTTGTCCTGTTGAAAGGCGAACTGTCGCCCCAGTCGGAGCGCTTCAGGTTTTCATCAAGGATCTCTCTGTACTTTTCTCCGTTCATCTTTGCCTTAATCCTGACTAGTCTCCCAGTCCGTCACCAAAAAACATCCCTGTAGCATGATGCTGCCACCACCATGCTTCACCGTAGTGATGGTGCCAGGTTGTCATTCAGGCCAAAGAGTTTAATCTTGTTTTCATCAGACCAGATAATCTTTCCCCCCCATTTTTAATACATTTGCAAAAATGTATAAAACACTTTTTTCGCTTTGTCATTATTGGGTATTGTGTGTAGATTACTGAGGATTTTAGTCAATTTTAGAATAAGTCTATAACTTAACAAAATGTGGAAAAGGTCAAGGGGTCTGAATACTTTCCGAAGGCACTGCATCTTATAACCATTAAGTTTACATTCTAAAATGTGCTAAATGCTCTGCAGTTGAGCATTTGGTTTGCTAATTTAGTAGCTATTTAGCAACTGAATCTAGCTAAGTGGCTAGCTTCTTCCAAAATCAAGCTTCGCTTGGTAACAGCAGAGAATCCCCTCCTGGATCAAGAGCCTTGCTGTCTAATATTTATTTTCTGAGCTGGGATGTCTTTCCTGCAAATAGTTTGTCAGAAATTGTATAAAATGCGGTCGCTAGCATTTAGTTAGCATTCTCTGTGGGATTTTACATGTACTTGTTAGCATCGCTAACCTTTGGATTACAGTGGCTCAGTGGGGTTTAAAAATAGTGGCCCTTGTGTTCAGTGCCGATATTACCGAATATCCAGGAATGTCACAAGGTCTGTATGAAGATATGACAGTCTGTATTCCGCCCAAGCCTAATGGACAGACGGACACACAGTGGCAGCATTGTTGTGTTACATTCCCTTTTCAGACCGCTCTACCTTTAAGAAAAGTGTTTGACACACAGACTTGCTGACGTGGTGCTCAACCCTATCGCTGTGTGTGTCTGTGACGACCCAGCGGGGGTGTCAGAGACAAGGGGTCCGGGCTTGTCAGTCTGTCTGCTAGAGGGATTGACACCTCCTCAAGTGTAATGATATGATGATCTGTGTGTGTGTGTGCATATCGCGTGTTTCATCTTTGACGAGCTGATGATAACTCATCTCAGTCCCCGTTTGTGTGCTGCAGGCCTCACAGTCTGACTGGTGGCCAGGGGGCCTAAATCATGCAGCCTGGGCTCTACATAACTCCACAGTCTGCACAGATTCCTCTCATTTCTCCCATGTGTTTCCCCCAGGCAGCCTCCCCTCCCTCCTCCCCTCCATAGCTAATTGCTAACAGTGCCAAGCGCTGATCCTGATGAAGGCAGCATATTGGTTCCATCTGAACATTCTGAACACACGGACCAGAAAAAAAGACCAGGGAAAGCCAAAGTCTTGAGGGCCCGAGGCAGAGGAATGCCAGAGAGCAAGAGTGGATCACTCGCAGGCAGGCAAGCAGGCAGGCTGTGAGGCACAAGAACAGTGGGTTGGTGGCTATAACAGAGTTAAAGCATGGATATGAAGAGGGGACTGTGAAGAGAGGAGGGAGCTGTGGAGTGATAGTGTAGGCAGCAGTTATGTGGGTGACTGATGAGGGGAACAGAATAGTAAAGTAGAAGAGTCAAAGGTTGCATTGTACAAGATAGGAGAGTCAGTTGGGACAAGCCATAGTTTACTGATTGGTTGGGGGAGATGGGTTCAGATCTAAAATCAGATTGGCCTACCTCCAATCCTAATCTTAACATTTAGGGGGTTAAAATAATATCTGACCCTGTATCAGTGGTTAGGTTAGGGGCCTGAAAGGTACTGAATATACAGTGGGGAGAACAAGTGTTTGATAACCTGCAAAATCGGCAGTGTTTCCTACTTACAAAGCATGTAGAGGTCTGTAATTTTTATCATAGGTACACTTCAACTGTGAGAGACGGAATCTAAAACAAAAATCCAGAAAATCACATTGTATGATTTTTAAGTAATTAATTTGCATTTTATTGCATGACATAAGTATTTGATCACCTACCAACCAGTAAGAATTCCAGCTCTCACAGACCTGTTAGTTTTTCTTTAAGAAGCCCTCCTGTTCGCCACTCATTACCTGTATTAACTGCACCTGTTTGAACTCGTTACCTGTATAAAAGACACCTGTCCACACACTAAATCAAACAGACTCCAACCTCTCCACAATGGCCAAGACCAGAGAGCTGTGTAAGGACATCAGGGATAAAATTATAGACCTGCACAAGGCTGGGATGGACTACAGGACAATAGGCAAGCAGCTTGGTGAGAAGGCAACAACTGTTGGCACAATTATTAGAAAATGGAAGAAGTTCAAGATGACGGTCAATCACCCTCGGTCTGGGGCTCCATGCAAGATCTCACCTCATGGGGAAGGTGAGGGATCATCCCAGAACTACACGGCAGGACCTGGTCAATGTCCTGAAGAGAGCTGGGACCACAGTCATGGATTAAAATCCTGCAGCGCACATAAGGTCCCCCTGCTCAAGCCAGCGCATGTCCAGGCCAGTCTGAAGTTTGCCAATGACCATCTGGGTGATCCAGGAGGAATGGGAGAAGGTCTTGTGGTCTGATGAGACAAAAATAGAGCTTTTTGGTCTAAACTCCACTCGCCGTGTTTGGAGGAAGAAGAAGAAGGATGAGTACAGCCCCAAGAACACCATCCCAACCGTGAAGCATGGAGGTGGAAACATAATTCTTTGGGGATGCTTTTATGCAAAGGGGACAGGACGACTGCATCGTATTGAGGGGAGGATGGATGGGGCCATGTATCGCGAGATTTTGGCCAACAACCTCCTTCCCTCAGTAAGAGCATTGAAGATGGGTCGTGGCTAGGTCTTCCAGCATGACAACGACCCGAAACACACAGCCAACGGCAACTAAAGAGTGGCTCCGTAAGAAGCATCTCAAGGTCCTGGAGTGGCCTAGCCAGTCTCCAGACCTGAACCCAATAGAAAATATTTGGAGGGAGCTGAAAGTCCGTATTGCCCAGCGACAGCCCCGAAACCTCAAGGATCTGGAGAAGGTCTGTATGGAGGAGTGGGCCAAAATCCCTGCTGCAGTGTGTGCAAACCTAGTCAAGAACGACAGGAAATGTATGGTCTCTGTAATTGCAAACAAAGGTTTCTGTACCAAATTTTAAGTTATGCTTTTCTGATGTATCAAATACTTATGTCATGCAATAAAATGCAAATGAATTACTTAAAAATCATACAACGTGATTTTCTGAATTTTTGTTTTAGATTCCGTCTCTCACAGTTGAAGTGTACCTATGATAAAAATTATAGACCTCTACATGCTTTGTAAGTAGGAAAACCTGCAAAATCGGTAGTGTATCAAATACTTGTTCTCCCCACTGTACGCATGATTCCTACTAGTTAAACAAGACACATTACTTTGCTGTAGTTGGTTAGGACTGCAGAGTTGTGCTTTGAGACAGACACTCCGAGAGAGAGAGAGAGAGGACATGGCTAAACACTGTGCTTTGTGTGGATAAACATGTGGCCGCAATTACCAGCACTGGGATTATGGAGGATTCTCTCTGTCTCGCTCTCAGTCTCTCCTGACAATCTCCACTCTCTCCGTCTCATTATTTTTCTTGTTTTTACTCAGTATCTTCCGGTCTCTCATACATGTACACACACACACACACACACAAAGCTTAACCATGACTGCCAAGAGAGCACAGAATGTTTGTGCAGATGATTCTTTGTGAAATAATCTGCCATTTCTTCCCCTTGAATCACCAGAAAAAGATCTAACTGATCAATTGAACACAGCACATTATGAGTGATCAACACATAGGCGTAGAGACCAGCGAGAGGTGAGAAGGAGGGAGAAAAGAGGTGGTGACAGAGATAGAGACAGACAGAGAGGCCAGGGAGTCAAGAGCAAACATCCACAGATCAGCTTTCCTAAACCCAACAGGGAGACAGACACTGACAGGAACATCCTGGCTCCTTCTCTCCTCTCGGCCCAGACAGAAGGAAGGTGGGGGGGTAGGAGGTGGGCCAGAGGGAGCTGTCTGTCTCTCTGTCAGTCTGTCTGTCTGTTTGTGAGTGAGTGCGTGTGCAGCAGCAGGACACATCCAGCAGCTGCATTACCCCCCTCATCTGTACCTCTCCCTCTCTATCCCAGACTGTTTACTGACTGTTTACTGAATGGAGATGCACAGCTGATTTGTGTATCAGAGGAGAGAACAGAGGAGAAGAGAAGAGAAAGAGATGAGATGAGAAAGTGCGAAGGACGCGAGTCCAGCTGGAGAAGTGCAGTTTTGGGAAAGGCCTGATGTTCAGGTACTTGTTGTTGGGAACACTTCTCATTAAACCAATTCTGAACTAACTCAAATACCATTCTGAGGACTGACAGCCCAGGAGGCTAGCTGATGGGAGGGCATATAATAATGGCTGGAGCGGAACGCATGGAATCAAACAAATGGAAACCACGTGTTTGATGTATTTGATAACAGTCCATTTATTCCGTTCGAGTCACTACCACGAGCCCATCCTCCCCAATTGAGGTGCAACCAACCACCTCTGACTGACAGAGAGAGGGAACCATGTCTATAAAACCAAAACACGCCACGACAGCCCTGGTTTAGTAGAAAGCCTTTCCTGTATTGGCATTGTAGGTTTTTGAAAATGTTCTGGGTCATACTGGTCTTATGTGGGATACCATCATTGTATCGGTGTCCAAAATGTCTCCCTATTCCCTACAGAACACACTCATAAAGCTATGGCCTAGAGTAATGTGTTATATAAGGAATAGGGGGGTGGGGGTGTAGTACTTGCACCTTTTCTCGACAGAGGTCCCTATCTGTAGGCCTCCCCTTACATTACTACCAAAGAACTCCTGGAGAATTTCGCATTCCTGAGGCGGTTGTTAACATTCTTCTCCACTTACTGAGTCAGCCAGTACAGCTGGCTAGGGACAGAGCTGCACGTGAAAGTGTGGGAGTTCGTTTAAAGATATTCTACAGTACTTTTGTATACTTTTTAGCCAGTTGTTCTGAAAGTAGCACCCACAAGCTAAAAGTGGTCCCAGAAAATTGCGTGTTACATCACAAATCAAATCTAAGTTTATTGGTCACTTGCGCCAAATAAAAACAGGTGTAGACCTTAATGAAATTCTTCCAAATCTTTTCAGTTTTGTCGTGCCCTCTTCACAACTCTCATGGTGTGCTTGGACCATGTTAGTTTGTTGGTGATGTGGACACCAAGGAACTTGAAGCTCTCAACCTGCTCCATTGCAGCACCGTCGATGAGAATGGGGGCATGCTCGGTCGTCCTTTTCCTGACGTCCACAATCATCTCCTTTGTCTTGATCATGTTGAGGGAGAGGTTGTTGTCCTGGCACCACCCAGCCAGGTCTCTGACCTCCTCCCTATAGGCTGTCTCGTTGTTGTCGGTGATCAGGCCTACCACTGTTGTTTTATCGGCAAACTTAATGGTGTTGGAGTCGTGCCTGGCCATGCAGTCATGTGTGAACAGGGAGTACAGGAGGGGACTGAGCATGTAACCCTGAGGGGCCCCTGTGTTGAGGATCAGCGTGGCGGATGTATTTTTACCTATCATTACCGCCCGGGCCCGTCAGGATGTCCAGGATCCAGTTGCAAAGGGAGGTGTTTAGTCCCATGGTCCTTAGATTATTGATGAGCTTTGAGGGCACTATGGTGTTGAATGCTGAGCTGTAGTCAATGAATAGCATTCTCACATAGGTGTTCCTTTTGTCCAGGTGGGAAAGGGCAGTGTGGAGTGGAATAGAGATTGCATCATCTGTGGATCTGTTAGGGCAGTATGCAAATTGGAGTGGGTCTAGGGTTTCTGGGATAATGGTGTTGTGAGCCATGACCAACCTTTCAAAGCACTTCAGACGTGAGTGCTACGGGTCAGTAGTCATTTAGGCAGGTTACCTTAGTGTTCTTGGGCACAGGCACTATGGGGGTCTGCTTAAAACCTGTTGGTATAGTACGATTCGATCTTAGTCCTGTATTGACACTTTGCCTGTTTGATGGTTCATCGGAGGGCATAGTGGGATTTCTTATAAGCTTCCAGGTTAGAGTCCCGCTCCTTGAAAGTGGCAGCTCTACCTTTTAGCTCAGTGCAGATGTTGCCTGTAATCCATGGCATGCACGTACGGTCACTGTGGGGACGACGTCGTCAATGCACTTGTTGATGAAGCCAGTGACTGATGTGGTGTACTTCTTAATGCAATCGGAAGAATCCCGGAACATATTCCAGTCTGTGCTAGCAAAACAGTCCTGTAGCTTAGCATCTGCTTCATCTGACCACTTTTTTATTGACCGAGTCACTGGTGCTTCCTGCTTTAATTTTTGCTTGTAAGCAGGAATCAGGAGGATAGAATTATGGTCAGATTTGCCAAATGAAGGGTGAGGAGAGCTTTGTACACGTCTCTGTGTATGGAGTAAAGGTGGTCTAGAGATTTTATCCCCTCTGGTTGCACATTTAACAAATGTAAGTTTCCCTGCATTAAAGTCCCCGGCCACTAGGAGCACAGCCTCTGGATGAGCCTTTTCCTGTTTGCTTATGGCGTAATACAGCTCATTGACTGCGGTCTTAGTGCCAGCATCGGTCTGTGGTGGTATGTAGACAGCTACGAAAAATACAGATAAACTCTCTGGGTAGATAGTATGGTCTACAGCGTAACATGAGATACAAAACCTTGAGACTTCCTTAGATATCGTGCACCAGCTGTTGTTTACAAATATACATAGTCCGCCCCGACTTGTCTTACCAGACACCACTGTTCTATCCTGCCGATACAGCGTATAACCATCCAGCTGTATGTTGATAATGTCGTTGTTCAGCCGCGACTCCATGAAGCATAACATTTTACAGTTTTTAATGTCCCGTTGGTAGTTTAATCTTCCCCGTAGGTCATCGATTTTATTTTCCAATGATTGCATGTAAGCTAGTAGAACGGAAGGCACTGGGGGTTAATTAGATTGCCTACGAATTCTCAGAAGGCAGCCCGACCGCTGTCCTGTTTTTCTCCGTCTTCTCTTCATGCAAATGACGGGGATTTGGGCCTGTTCCCGGGAAAGCAGTACATCCTTTACGTCGGACTCGTTAAAGGAAGAAAAAAAAAAAGCTTCTGCCAGTTCGTGGAGAGTAATCGCTGTTCTGAAGTCCAATATTATTTTGGGTCATAAGAGACGGTAGCAGCAACATTATGTACAGAATACGTTTATTTTTTAGTTACAAACAATGCAAAAAATATGAACAAAAAAAGGTGGTTAGGAGCACGTAAAACGTCAGCCATCTTCTCCGGCGCCATGATACATTTCCACGATCCAGTAGGGATATGTGCACCACGTCACTGCTCTCTCTTGCTCTACTGTTTGTGTGTCTTGCTAGTTGTCACTCAAATGGTGAGGGACTGGAGCTCAGTGAAACTCACATTTCTAGGGGCTGGCCAACGTGGGGAGTAAATGTAGGGCAAATAGCGCTGCACAGCTTTCAGAAAACCGTTGCTTTCAAACTGGGGATTTCATGGCTAGCTAATTGAGGTAAGTGATTCTGCTCATAGATTATGCATGTGAGAACTACACATTGACACATCCAGCCCGAAACCGGAGGTTTAAAAAATACTTACTAGTCGTCAAAGTACCGAAGCATCAAATCAAATGTTATTTGTCACATGCGCCGAATACAACAGGTGTAAACCTTACAGTGAAATGCTGAATGCAACAGGTGTAAACCTTACAGTGAAATGCTGAATGCAACAGGTGTAAACCTTACAGTGAAATGCTGAATGCAACAGGTGTAAACCTTACAGTGAAATGCTGAATGCAACAGGTGTAAACCTTACAGTGAAATGCTGAATGCAACACGTGTAAAACCTTACAGTGAAATGCTTACTTACAAGCCCTTAGCCAACAGTGCAGTTAAGACAGGAAGAGGCGACTCCGGGATGCTGACCTTCTAGGCAGCGTTACAAAGAAAAAGCCATATTTCAGACTGGCAAATAAAAAGAAAAGATGGTCAAAAGAACACAGACACTGGACAGAGGAACTCTGCCTAGAAGGCCAGCATCCCGGAGTCGCCTCTTCACTGTTGACGTTGAGCCTGGTGTCTTTAATGAAGCTGCCAGTTGAGGACTTGTGAGGCATCTGTTTCTCAAACTAGTCCTCTTGCTCAGTTGCGCACCGGGGCCTCCCACTCCTCTTTCTATTCCGGATAGAGCCAGTTTGCGATGTTCTGTGAAGGGAGTAGTGCACAGCGTTGTATGAGATCTTCAGTTTCTTGGAAATTTCTCGCATGGAATAGCCTTCATTTCTCAGAAGAAAGTTCTTTGTTTCTGGTCATGTTGAGCCTGGATTAGGACAACAGTTTTCCGCTGTGCTAACATAATTGCAAAAGGGTTTTCTAATGCTCAATTAGCCTTTTAAAATGATGGACTTGGATAAGCTAACAACGCGCCATTGGAACACAGGAGTGGTCGTTGCTGATAATGGGCCTCTATACGCCTACACAGATATTCCATTCAAAAAATAAAATCTGCCATTTCCAGCTACAATAGTCATTGTCTACACTGTATTTCTGATCAACTTGATGTTGTTTTAACGGTAGTGTAGGTAAAATCAATTCAAATAGTCTGGGTAGCCATATGATTAGCTGTTCAGGAGTCTTAAGTGTTTTTAAGTATGAGCTTGCTGGCTTGTGTTGAATAACAGTGCCTGTTTGTTTGTGTGTGTGGACGGGGAGACGGGTTTGTGTGTGTGTGTGTAGACAAAACAGATGCTGTTGGCTACATCCCAGTGTGTCCACAGACTCACAATGGGGTCCTTCACACCCCCAGAATTCCTGCCACCAGACCTCTCTCTCAACAAAAATGAGCTGAGTAATATGCCAACATGTATTTATTTAACCCTTATTTTACCAGGTAAGTTGACTGAGAACACATTCTCATTTACAGCAATGACCTGGGGAATAGTTACAGGTAAGAGGAGGGGGATGAATGAGCCAATTGTAAGCTGGGGATGATTAGGTGACCGTGATGGTAGGAGAGCCAGATTGGAAATTTATCCAGGATACCAGGGTTAACACCCCTACTCTTACAATAAGTGCCATGGGATCTTTAGTGACCACAGAGTCAGGACACCTGTTTAACGTCCCATCCGAAAGACAGCATCCTACACAGGGCAATGTCCCCAGTCATCGTGGGGAGGCAGGTAGACTAGAGGTTCGAGCACTGGTCCAGTAACTGAAAGGTTGCTGGGTCGAATTCCTGAGCTGATAAGGTATAACGTCTGTTGTTCTGCCCCTGAACAAGGCAGTTAACCCACTTTTCCGCGGTAGGCCGCCATTGTAAATAAGAATTTGTTCTTAACTGAATTGCCTAGTTAAATGAAAGGTTAAAAATATATATTAATTGCCCAGGGGCATTGGGATATTTAGACCAGAGGAAAGGGTGCCTCCTACTGGCCCTCCAGCAGTCCTGGTCTCACAACCAGGACCAACCCTGCTTGGCTTCAGAAGCAAGCCAGCAGTGGGATGCAAGGTGGTATGCATAGCATGGCTTGAGGGTAAGCTAACATTCTAGCTTTAAACTAGCTTAACCATGCTACCAGAAAGAGCACATCATGAGCTCACAGTCAGATCTAGTCACTTCTAGCCTTAGTTTTTTGTGTGATGAAGGTATAGGGAGCCATTTTGCCAGCACCTAAGCTATCTGATGGACTGGGGTCCTGTGGCTTTCTGTGAGATTCTATCCACTATCTGTGTTAAAGACTGCGTGTTGTACTGCACTCACCCCTCAACATCTCCCTTCCTTCATAAACTCCTGTTTTTATATCCACTTCTCACATTCAACATTTTTATTGTTCTTTTCATGGACAAAAATACAGAAACGCTTTGTTCTAACACTTCTCTAAAATTAAGTTAAGTGATGTTGTGAAATGCAAGCAGAGACAGGAAGAGAGATGGTGAGGATAAATAGGATTATAATGCTGAAAAGCTGGACTTGTGGTCAGACTTGGGTTCACAGATACTTTGAGCATTTGCTTGTGTCTGCCTGGAGTGCCAAATAGGCAGGTTTTAATGTTTTGGGACTTTTCTATTGGTTTATTAAAGGGATACTTCAATTTTTTTACATGAGGCCCTTTATTTACTTCCCCAGAGTCAGATGAACTCGTGGATACCATTTTTATGTCTCTGCATGCAGTTTGGAGAAAGTTGCTAACTAGCGCAATGACTGGAAATCTATGGAATCTGTTAGCATGTTAGCAGATACTACAGACTCCCAGTCACTGTGATGACGCCAGTTAGCATTGGCTGGCGAAACTACCTCTAACTTCCTTCATTCTGGACGCAGACACATAATCTGACTGTGGGGAAGTATATAAAGGGCCTCAAAGCAAACCAGAGTGAATTTTATATCAAAGGGACCAATCTAAGGGAAGCCCTGGCTAAGATCATCACTGCCAATAGAAAGTTGTTCATTTAAAGCAGACATCTGCCTTACACAAACACAAACCATCTCACACACTTTGTGACTTCGAAAGTATTCATACCACTTGACATTTTGCACATTTTGTACATTACAGCCTTATTCTAAAATGGATTAAATAAAATAAAAATGTCTGCAGCATTGAAGGTCCCCAAGAACACAGTGGCCTCCATCATTCTTAAATGGAAGAAGTTTGGAATCACCAAGACTCTTCCTAGAGCTGGCCGCCAAGCCAAACTGAGTAATCAGAGGAGAAGGGCATTGGACAGGGAGGTGACCAATAACTGATGGTCACTCTGACAGAGCTCTACAGTTCTTCTGTGGAGATGGGAGAACCTACCAGAAGGACAGCCACCTCTGCACCACTTCACCAATCAGGCCTTTATGGTAGAGTGGCCAGACGGAAACCACTCCTCAGAAAAAGGCATATGACAGCCCGCTTAGTTTGCCAAAAGGCTCCTAAATACTCTCAAACCATGAGGTTTGATGAAACCAAGATTCAACTCTTTGGCCTGAATGCCAAGTGTCACGTCTGGAGGAAACCTGGCACCATCCCTATGGTGAAGCATGGTGTTGGAACCATCATGCTGTGGGGTGTTTTTCCAGAGGCAGGGCGTCGATCTAGTCAAGATCGAGGCAAAGATGAACGGAGCAAAGTACAAAGAGATCCTTGATGAAAACCTGCTCCAGAGCGCTCAGGACCTCAGACTGGGGCACACAGGACAACGACCCTAAGCAGACAGCCAAGACAACGCAATAGAGGATTTGGGACAAGTCTCTGAATACCCTTGAGTGGCCCAGCCAGAACCCGGACTTCAACCCGATCAAACATCTCTGGAGAGATCCGAAAAAAGCTGTGCAGCAAACGCTCTCCATCCAACCTGACAGAGCTTGAGAGAATCTGCAGAGAAGAATGGGAGAAACTCCCCAAATACAGGTGTGCCAAGCATGTAGCGTCATACCCAAGAGTATTGAGTAAAGGGTCTGAATACTTATGTAAATGTGATATGTTTTTCTTCTTTATAAAAAATATATAAATTAGCCTAAATTTGTGTAGATATAAGGGGGGGAAAAAAAACAATTTAATACATTTTAGAATAAGGCTGTAACGTAACAAAATGTGGAAGAAGTCAAGGGTTCTGGACACTTTCTGAAGGCATTGTACATTAGAATACAAAGTACAAAGCAAAACAAAGGCCTCACTGACAGACACATGATCTATGATCTCACACTCGCTTCTCTCTCGTTTTTACTCTCCCTATCTGTCGAACACAAACACGCTCTCTAAACACACAATGAACCTTCTAAAGCTTGAACATCTGTCTTGAATCCTTTTTCTTAGAATCACACAGTGAAATAGAGCTAATGTAATATACAGCGACAGGACCAGAGAAGAATTTCCCAGAGCTCGAGGGATTCTGTCCCACATAGTACACAGCTCCCGACTGGCCCAGATGGTTCTAAATCACTGTTCTCAAAAACAACTGAAAACAGACAAAAATCCTCCTTCCCCTCCACGGGTCTGTCTGCAAAGAGAATACCATTATCCTGGTCTATTATTACATCTCAAGTTGACCAGTCTCCAGGGAAGAGGTGCTCCCAAACTTTTCAAAAATGTCCATGAACCCAATTTGTCAGAGTAAAATTACCATTACCCGAAAGAAAATAAATTAAAATGTATACTGAACAAAAAATATTAAAAACACAACATCTAACAATTTCAAAGGTTTTACTGAGTTACAGTTCATATAAGGGAATCAGTCAATTTAAATAACATTCATTAGGCCCTTATGTATGGGTTTCACATGACTGGGAATACAGATATGCATCTGTTGGTCACAGATACTATAAAAAAAAAAAAGGTAGGGGCGTGGATCAGAAAACCGGAAACACTTTACACGTTGTGGTTATATTTTTGTTCAGTGTACTGCAAATGTATATATAGTACCAGTCAAAAGTTTGGATACACCTACTCATTCAAGGGTTTTTCTTTATTTGTACTATTTTCTACAGGGACGCTGTTTCACTTGGATTCTTTGTCCGTTGAGATACAAACTTAAGGAAAATGATGTAAACAAATTGGGTGGGGGTTCACTTTTGGGGAACCCTGACTTCCCTTGGCAGCCATGAATATAAGCCACAGAGAGAATGCTAAACGTTTAGAAAAAGTTGTTTTTTAAATAAGCCCTAAGATCAACTGTCTGTTCTGCAAGGCTGAGACATGGATGACCATGGGAGAAGTAGAGGGCAGATAAGAGGGCCTGATGAGAGGGCCTGATGGTGTAACAGACACCATCCTGTCAGACAGACCCCACTGTGACACCAGTGTTTTCCATGGCGTCTTTGACCAATGTGGTCAACTAACCAATTAAACAAAGTCCTTAGGGGGGAGGGGGAGGGAGGGCTAGTGTAAACAGTGCTAAGGCTGGAGCTTTTAGCTGACGAGCCAGGATGGTGAGCAGCAGAGTACCCAGATCCTCAGAGCACACGTGCACACCTGGCCTCAGCTTTGTCTCCATGGAAACGATGTGCCGCTGCTGCCCTCCGCAGCCGGGTCGTTATATAATCAAAGAGATTCAGACCAGAGCCAGGCGATTAGCTCTCGCTTTCTGGATCACATCCAAGTCACACACACACTCACAGGGGGTGATTGTATGGTGCTTTGTTTGGTCTGTGTTCTGTCTCAAAACTGGGAATCCTGAATGGAAAACTCAGCTCCCTCCCAAGCGTTTTACAGAAGCTGAAATAAGGAGCTTTCCTTTTCCTCTCCCTGCTTCTTTACCTGGAGGAGCTGTTGAACTCAGAGCCACCAAGTGCACACACACACACACACACACACACACACACACAGTGTGAAAGCTTAGATGCCTCCGTGAAGGTAAGTAACACACTGATGCCCCTCTGCAGCTGCTCTGAGTCAAGGTGGTTCCTACCAGTATTGACAGAGTGACAGGGGAGTGATTGAAAGTGGTTGGAATGCGTGTGGACCACAGCTATGGACTCCATGGCAGGGATTGGGATCTGGGTTGTAGAGAGAGCAGGGTAGGGCAAAGAGAGGCCCAATCCCAAATCAACCCCGTACCACCCTGGGAACTTATTGAGATCTGAGACGATTGTACAGGTATAAGCAATATGGTAATAACTCCACCTTGCCCTCTGACAGGCTAGTAAAAAGTCCTCCATATTGCTTATTCCTATCCAAGGCTCTAGGGTTGGGAGAGCAGAGAGCAGGGCAGTGTCTGTGCCGAATAACTGATCTACAAATCACCTTAACTAAGGCCCAAATACCTAGGCCTATGTGATCAAGATTGTGTACGTCATCTTGCTCAAACTGATCCCTTCAGACACACAGAGTCTCCAGACAGAGAGAGGCTGTGGGTTGGGAGAGAGGGGAACATTGAGAAATAGCTTTCCATCCCAGCAGCCGTTAGCATTGGCAGGGGGATAGTGGTATTCGGGTTGGGGTGAGTGGGTGGAGGCTAGGGCTGGGAATTGGCAGGGACTTCACGATACGATATTATCACGATACTTAGGTGTCGATATGATATGCATTGCGATTCTCACAATTCTATATTTATTGCAATTCGATACTGTGATTTTATTGTATTTCGATGTTCCAAACCTATTGCTCACCATATGTCTTCTGCAGAGGGACAAGGGAGAGCCATGAGAAAATGATCAGCACACACACACCCCTCTGATGTAGCTGTTAGTATTCAAATCCCCACCCCTCTAAAAAGCCCTACTTCTGTAGGTGTGGAAATAGTCTCTACTCGACTCTGCTTTCCTACATAAATTGAAAGCCCTGGAACAGCATAGAGCCAGGGTGAGTAAGTAAATAAGTTTAAAAAAAGAATCACCTTCTTTTGTAGCTGGCATTCCCTGATAAATAGATGTAGTGGTATCCATGGAAACTAAACCAAGCTCTCTCAAAGCTACCTTGAAAAGACGTCTGAGGCGAGAGGAAAAGGGAGGGAAAAGGGACTGTGTGTGTCTGTGCATGCGTGTGTACTACAGACTGTGGGCAGATTGGGACCTTACTAATTCACACGGGACAGTGAGGTCCACTGAGGAGCTCCAACTAATCAGCTTCAACCTCACAGTTCAGCAGAGGACAGAAGTCTGGGAAAAATACAGGCATGCACAAACACCAAGGGCTAGGCTAGCCTGGCACCGCAACACCAACTGGAGACCAAAACCCCAGTCAGTGGTTGCATCCCAAATGGCACCCTGTTTCCTTTATAGTGCACTACTTAGGTAACAGGGAGAATTTGGGATGGAGACTGTCAGTTTCCCATTGGCTGTGCTGAGCCCCAGACCTAAAGACCAAAAGCCCCACTGTTCTCTTCTGTCCTGCCAGAAGGTTATACTGGATGGCTGGTTGGGTTTCAGCAGAACATTTTCGCAGGTGTTCTGGAACAAGTCCTGTTCTGAACGAGATCAGCACCTCTGCACTAAATAGTGTCTGCTATTCTAATCAGTCAGTCATGTGATCTCCATGTGCAACCCTCTTAAAAAGGTACAACCTGGCCAGTTCCTTCTACTGGCACATATAGCATAGCCACTTCTACTGGCACATATAGCATAGCCACTTCTACTGGCACATAGCATAGCCACGTCTACTGGCACATAGCATAGCCAGTCACTCAAAATGAATAGCGCTTCATTGTCCATTGTGGAACGTCAAGTTGTCTTTTGGTCGTCTGTGTTCTGTGTGTTGTGATTGAATGAGTTAGATCATAAGTGAGCCAGTGGTTTGGTGTGTGTTTATATTCAAAGCCTTTTCCAAATGAGCTGATGTGAAAGCCTTAACAAGCCTGCCAAACATCTCCCACCATCTCACCCACACAACTGGAAGTTGCCTTAGTTACAGCCAACATAACACCCTGTGCCCCTACCCCAGTCTCCTGGGTTCCCCCCTGTGCACACACAGGGAAGTGTTGTCTGTAATAACAGAACATGTTTCTCTCCTGCTTTTTCAACCTGCAGGACTGTTTCTGTTTGTTTTAGGTTGAGCACAGAGAATAGACTTAGACTCAGGCAGCTCGCAGGATCAACATCTAAATTAGACAGTTATCACAGCTAGGCAAACACACACACACACACACTGATAGAAGACGTGTGCCCATAACACACACACACTGATAGAAGACGTGTGCCCATAACACACACCTACAATATGTGCCAGGATTACAGTTCTAACACAAGCCAATTGTTCTCACTAGTGATACACAACAATGAAACACATAACAGTGTGTGTGTGTGTGTGTGTGTGTGTGTGTGTGTGTGTGTGTGTGTGTGTGTGTGTGTGTGTGTGTGTGTGTACCTTGTAGCCGTTATGGGTGCTTTTCTTCATGAGCGGCGTGGTAGAGCACAACTCGATGGCCTCCGGCTCATGGAATATCACTGTGGGCATAGGCTCCTTCCTCAGTGTCAGAACGTTCAGCTTGGTCTTCAGCATCGTCTGGAAGTGCTGGGGGAGATAAAGTCATGGCCAATCAATCAACCAATCAAGAAATCAATCAATATGCCCATCCATCCACCCACCCACCCATCTACCCACACACCCACCCACCCGTCGGTCCATCCAGCCTTACATTAATCTATCGATCCATCCATCAACATTTGTGGACATAGAGCAACACAGAAAGATAAAAAATATCACAAATCATAAAATCACAAAGTATCACGTCAAATTGGGACCTAAACACAAGCTAGCAAGCATCTGACAGAGAATGGTAGACTGACAGACTGACTGACAGAGAGACTGACTGACAGAGAGACTGACTGACTGACAGAGAGACTGACTGACGGAGAGACTGACTGACAGAGAGACTGACTGACAGAGAGACTGACTGACAGAGAGACTGACTGACAGAGAGACTGACTGACAGAGAGACTGACTGACAGAGAGACTGACTGACAGAGAGACTGACTGACAGAGAGACTGGCTGACAGAGAGACTGACTGACAGAGAGACTGACTGACAGAGAGACTGACTGACAGAGAGACTGACTGACTGACAGAGCATATGGGGAGCTGTTACAGGTTAATAGTATAGCACTATATAGTATAAAACACTCTTGTAGTAGTACATGAAACGCATGACACTAATATGTTATTGATGAATACAATTTTAGATTAATAGATCACATTCTTAGTTCCCACAAGTACTTTCTATTCTGCTGAAGTTGTGCGAGTCATGATTTCATTAGCCTGCTCGGTTTTGTTTAGGCTTTTCAAGGAAACCAGAAATTCCACAATCCCATTCCCTGCCTCTGTGGGCCAGAGACCAGAACATATGGTTCTGGTCGGCCTTACAAAACCCCAGATTCCAGTTTGAAACGAGGCGGCAAGGCTCTCATGTCCTGTTCTGATGGACACTTCACACGCAGAGAGTGAGAGTGAGAAACAGAGAAATAGAGAGTGAGAAGGTCCCTCATCTGTTGTCCACATTTCAGCTGAAGGAGAGGAGGGATTGTCACCCCAAACCAGAGTAAAGCCACTGTGACCCCCCCCCCATCTAAAACCAAGCACCAGTAGTGCTACAGTTACAACCCATCCTCCTACATTACCCCACTACATCTCCATCATACAACCCATCCTCCTACATTACCCCCACTACATCTCCATCATACAACCCATCCTCCTACATTACCCCACTACATCTCCATCATACAACCCATTCTCTACATTACCCCACTACATCATCATACAACCCATCCTCCTACATTACCCCACTACATCTCCATCATACAACCCATCCTCCTACATTACCCCACTACATCTCCATCATACAACCCATCCTCCTACATCTCCATCATACAACCCATCCTCCTACATTACCCCACTACATTTCCATTATACATTACCCCACTACATCTCCATCATACAACCCATCCTCCTACGTTACCCCACTACATCTCAATCATACAACCCATTCTCTACGTTACCCCACTACATCTCCATCATACAACCCATCCTCCTACATTACCCCACTACATCTCAATCATACAACCCATTCTCTACATTACCCCACTACATCTCCATCATACAACCCATCCTCCTACATTACCCCACTACATCTCAATCATACAACCCATTTTCTACATTACCCCACTACATCTCAATCATACAACCCATCCTCCTACATTACCCCACTACATCTCCATCATACAACCCATCCCCCTACATTACCCCACTACATCTCCATCATACAACCCATCCTCCTACATTATCATACAACCCATCCTCCCACTACATCTCCATCATACAACCCATCCTCCTACATTACCCCACTACATCTCCATCATACAACCCATTCTCCTACATTACCCCACTACATTTCCATTATACATTACCCCACTACATCTCCATCATACAACCCATCCTCCTACATTACCCCACTACATCTCCATCCTCAAACATTACCCCACTACATCTCCATCATACAACCCATCCTCCTACATTACCCCACTACATCTCCATCATACAACCCAACATTACCCCACTACATTTCCATTATACATTACCCCACTACATCTCCATCATACAATCCATTCTCCTACATTACCCCACTACATCTCCATCATACAACATTACCCCACTACATTTCCATTATACATTACCCCACTACATCTCCATCATACAACCCATCCTCCTACATTACCCCACTACATCTCAATCATACAACCCATTCTCTACATTACCCCACTACATCTCCATCATACAACCCATCCTCCTACATTACCCCACTACATCTCCATCATACAACCCATTCTCCTACATTACCCCACTACATTTCCATTATACATTACCCCACTACATCTCCATCATACAACCCATCCTCCTACATTACCCCACTACATCTCCATTATACATTACCCCACTACATCTCCATCATACAACCCATCCTCCTACGTTACCCCACTACATCTCAATCATACAACCTATTCTCCTACATTACCCCACTACATCTCCATCATACAACATTACCCCACTACATTTCCATTATACATTACCCCACTACATCTCCATCATACAACCCATCCTCCTACATTACCCCACTACATCTCAATCATACAACCCATTCTCTACATTACCCCACTACATCATCATACAACCCATCCTCCTACATTACCCCACTACATCTCCATCATACAACCCATCCTCAAACATTACCCCACTACATCTCCATCATACAACATTACCCCACTACATCTCCATCCTCAAACATTACCCCACTACATCTCCATCATACAACATTCCCCCACTACATTTCCATTATACATTACCCCACTACATCTCCATCATACAACCCATCCTCCTACGTTACCCCACTACATCTCAATCATACAACCCATTCTCCTACATTACCCCACTACATCTCCATCCTCCTACATTACCCCACTACATCTCAATCATACAACTCATCCTCCTACATTACCCCACTACAACCCATCCTCCTACATCTCCATCATACAACCCATCCTCCTACATTACCCCACTACATCTCCATCCTCCTACATTACCCCACTACATCTCCATCCTCCTACATTACCCCACTACATCTCCATCATACAACCCATCCTCCTACATTACCCCACTACATCTCCATCCTCCTACATTACCCCACTACATCTCCATCCTCCTACATTACCCCACTACATCTCCATCATACAACCCATCCTCCTACATTACCCCACTACATCTCCATCATACAACCCATCCTCCTACATTACCCCACTACATCTCCATCATACAACATTACCCCACTACATCTCCATCATACAACCCATCCTCCTACATTACCCCACTACATCTCCATCATACAACCCATCCTCCTACATTACCCCACTACATCTCCATCATACAACCCATCCTCCTACATTACCCCACTACATCTCCATCATACAACATTACCCCACTACATCTCCATCCTCAAACATTACCCCACTACATCTCCATCATACAACATTACCCCACTACATTTCCATTATACATTACCCCACTACATCTCCATCATACAACCCATCCTCCTACGTTACCCCACTACATCTCAATCATACAACCCATTCTCCTACATTACCCCACTACATCTCCATCCTCCTACATTCACTACATCTCCATCCTCCTACATTACCCCACTACATCTCCATCCTCCTACATTACCCCACTACATCTCCATCATACAACCCATCCTCCTACATTACCCCACTACATCTCCATCTCCATCCTCCTACATTACCCCACTACATCTCCATCCTCCTACATTACCCCACTACATCTCCATCATACAACCCATCCTCCTACATTACCCCACTACATCTCCATCATACAACATTACCCCACTACATCTCCATCATACAACCCATCCTCCTACATTACCCCACTACATCTCCATCATACAACCCATCCTCCTACATTACCCCACTACATCTCCATCATACAACCCATCCTCCTACATTACCCCACTACATCTCCATCATACAACCCATCCTCCTACATTACCCCACTACATCTCCATCATACAACCCATCCTCCTACATTACCCCACTACATCTCCATCATACAACCCATCCTCCTACATTACCCCACTACATCTCCATCATACAACCCATCCTCCACCTGTGGACCAGACGAGGAAAGATGATGAGGAGAGAAAAACAGGAGAAAAGAAGAGCAGAGTCAAAGAGAAGCGGCGGAGAGGCAGTTTTGAAACTAAAGCCACATGTGCGTAAACGCTCGCTGACCTCCGCGTCAGAACTTTATGGCTTCCTGACAGTGCTCCACATTCCTGTGGTCAGCCCGGGTCGGAAGGCGGGGGACTCACACTGGCACCGCGAGGAATAAAACTGGAATTCTATTCATAATATTTTCACTGTATTTTCCTTATTTTATTATTCCTCTGAATAAAAAAAATTGCCTCATCGAGTTACGAATATTGTACATTCTATTTGGGTTGGGGATGAGCGTCTGATTCTGGATCCAAGGAATTGATATTGATATGCTCCTCGGATACCCAATACCGGTCGGTCGCACGAATGCACGGCTGTCTGTACAGTCTGCTCCTCATCTAGCCCATTCACTGACATCTTTAGATGCATTTCATACTCTGTGTTTTTAAAAAAAAGGTATGCCACATTCTCAATAACAGCCCCGAGATTTGACTTGTAAAATTGTATACATTTCACGCATGAGCGAGGCACGTGACTTTTCCAAAATAACTTTTGACTGAATGTTATGGATTGTGAGAGAGCATTTGAAAATAGAAGGGAGTAAAGTTTTGCGTGTGACCATTCTGGAGTGAGAGAAGGGGGATTCTATAGCTCTGTGAGAGATAAGAGGAGAGACGGTCGAGGGATTTTTCTGCCATTGAAATCCTTGGGCGGTCTGCTGATACAGGGGGGAAAAAACCTGCTTGTTGTTGAAAAAAGTCAAACTAACGCACTCAAAGTAAAAGCATGAAATTACAGAATGTACACACTGTTCGATTTTTAGTCCTTACCTGACAAGATTACATTGACCAACACTAAACAACGTTCAGGTAGACCTAGATTGCCTCTGGAGTGTGTGCGCGTATTTGCACGTGTCAACCGTGATACGTGTCTGTGCACACAAGCGTCTGTATGCACGTACGTGTGTGTGTGAGCGCGCCTCGACCGTGTGATTGTGTGTGTGTAGTTTGCAGGTCATAGATGGTATGGTACACTCCCAGCCCTCAGGGAGCCTCCTGTTGGAGTAGACAGGCTCTCAGGTCAATCATAGCATAAGCCACAGTACAACGACCCACAGAAAACGGCTGAGACACAGAACATAGGGGGTCATACATAGGCTTGGCCCGTTCGGGATATTTGGAAACAGGCACAGGACGGTTTTTCCAATACCGTCAAAAGGACTTATTGAAAGTGTTGTAGCTACTTTTTAAGTAAAAACCTGCAGTCAGCATGTGCAATACGTTAGGAGATAAATATTGTGTTGGTCATTTCTCCGGTCAGATCATGTTTCATTATGAAGCTTCTACTCTCCAGTCATATGGTGTTTGTTTGCAACAACGAGACTCCGGGTCTCTCACCGTTATGCAGCACGCGCCAGGTGATCTACTTACAGTATTGAATTCACAACTAAATGTTCTGCAGTTGTGCATTTGACATGTACTTGTTAGCATTGCTAAGCTTCAGATCTCAGGGGCTCAAGTGGGGTTTAAAAATAGTGGCCCTTGTGTTCAGCACCAGTATGACCGAAAATCCCAGAATGTTACAAGGTCGATAATTTGGTATGACAATCTGGATACCGCCCAAGCCTAGTCATAGAAACATACATACATACCACCTTATTCAAACACATAAACGGACTGATATACAGTACACCATTGCAAACACTAGTCTGTAACATCCACATATAGCATTCAATAGAACTGACCCCAAAATGTTCTACTGGATACAAACACAAAGATTCACACACACACACACACACACACACACACACACACACACACACACACACACACACACACACACACACACACACACAGTCTGAAGATGAAAGAGCAGAGTGGAGCAGACTAACAGATGTTTGAGAGCAGGGCTGGTGTGTGTTGGCGTCAGGGTGAGACAGTGGGCCATCTCAACCTGGACTCAGACTGCAATCAGACCAGCTCTCTCTCTGGCTGGCTGGCTGGCTAGACGCTCACATAAACCAACATCAGCCTTGGCCTCTCAACTCACTCTGACAAACACACACACAACGACACACACAACTCACTACGACACACACACACAAACATTCTTACTCCATCTGCGGTCTGACTGAGGCATTAAAAACACAGACGGAGCAGTGGAGGACAGGTAGTCAGGAAGCCACCCACACCCATCCAGTGGTTGGCTCCCGAACCACAAGTGGGACCCCTCTACCCTCTCCCTCAGCATAGTACGAGCCAGCCGTATCACCCTGGTCCTGCCAGACTGTTAACGGCCTCCGCCTCTGATCCGGGACCAGTTTATGAGTAGAACCACTGCGTTTCACAAGCATCTGAGAGGGCTAAATCCAGAGAGGATCGTGGGAGGTCCTGCGCCCTGATTGGTGGCTTGGTTCTGTGGGAGGTGGGCTGTCGTTGCTCTGATTGGTCGGTCAACGGTGTTGTGGGAGGTGGATATTGACAGAAGCCAACCGCAGACCCCAGCTGGTGGTGGCTGTATCTCCAGCTGGCCGTAAAAACATTGTCAACTTTCTGACGCAAATGACCCCAGTTAACCCGTCCCCACATATACATTTTGTGTCATAATGCATTGTCATTTTGGAGTCACTTTTATTGTAAATAAGAATAGAATATGATTCTAAACACTTCTACATGAATGTGGATGCTACCATGATGACGGATAATCTAGAATGAATCGTGAATAATGATGAGTGAGAAAGTTAGACGCGCAAATACTGTTTCATACCCCCCGCCCCAAAAAATGCTAACCTCCCCTATTGTTGTAATGGTGAAAATTTAGCATGTCTTGGGGATAGGATATATAAAATAAAATAAATCACAACTTCTTCCTTCTAGCAGAACAGAGGCCTGACCAACCCAGCCTTCACCACAGCAGCCCCAGAAGACAGACCTAGCGGTGCTTCTGACCATGAGTGACCTCAAACAGGCCCGGAGGCTGAACACATTTCTGCAGTGTCAGGATAGGACGTTTTGTCTGCTCAGCCAGTTTCCCATATCAAAGAAATGGGAATGTAGTCCATGTAGAAAATGTCAACTATGAAAGCACTGGGTGCTGAGTAAGAGAAACATATATAAATTGGGAGATGGTTGTGAGGGAAGTGTGTGTGTGTGTGTGTGTGTGTGTGTGTGTGCAGAGACCGGGACGGCAAACATTGTGAAATCGGTTGAAAATCTAAGTGATGCCAGGGAGAGAGAGGGCTCTTGAAACTGATTCTTCAGGGGGGCGTGTTAGGTGAGGAATGGGAGGATGGGGGAAGAGTAGAAGAGGAAGTAGACAATGCTGCATGATACATCCTTTGTTGCAAAATAGAAGTCTAACATTGGACACAAATAGGTCTCAACCTTTTAAGCTGTTGGTACCACGGAGGCCATTTTGTAGACACAAACACGATGTCATGTTGTTAATGTTTCCATCATCCCTCTCTCCGTCTGACACATATAGTAGATTCTTAATACCAGCCTGAAAATGTGTCTGCTCTAACATTGGCTCATATCTCTTCTTCCTGCTCTGACATGAGATGAGAAAATGCAGCAAGACACTGGACGTTACCATGGCAACAGAAGAGAGAAGGAAGAAAAGGAAGGAGGATACCATGGTAACGATGAGAAAAACAGCCAAATACAACATTATCGGATGTATAGGATACATGACGTAACTCTACTAGAACAGGATTGTTCCAGAACAGGAATAAAGGACATCAACATAGTCAAAGGGATTAGAGTGACTGATCAGTGCAGCAGCAAGCGATCAAGCATCGCCATGGCAACAGTACAGTGGCAAGTAGCTGAGAGAACCAAAAATGGCCGTCACTAACTAGGCCTCCTTTTTACCAGAATCTTCCTTCTTACTGTGTCTCTTCATATCATTCAGATAAAGAACTAAACGACAACTAAGCATCGTTAGAGGCACAGTTAACTGCCATTCCGCCTGGTATTCCATCCATGGGAGTCACATGACATGGGAAATTGTGTGCAGGCAGCTAAGCAGCGAACTGGAACAGCCCCATTACCATGTGATAAATGGCTCTCCCTCAGAACCATACGTCATTTCAGCACTTTCCCCCAGGGTCGTGATTGATCACAGGGCCGTGGTATGGAGAGCTGAGGCCCACCAATCTGGGATCAGTAGGCTGGGACAGGCTCCGTCAGTCAACCCAGCGTATGGAGTATGCAGATCAGCACCAAAACACATGAAGGCCAGGCCACGCTGTTAGTACCTCTAGGCTGCAATGAACTGATCAGGGAAGGCCAGACTGAATCTGAGAAACCAACCTGAGCCTCCAATTTTTTTTTTGAGAAATGCTTGAATGGGCACTTTTGTCACATTACGCCGGCATTGTGACCAAAAGTTTAAGAGGGTTAGCACTTCAGAGGCCCCTATGAGGATGAAATCATGTTTTTAACAGTCTGTACATTAATGTAGGCAAACATAATTGTGCAGAAGTATGGAGGTTATGTGTATAGGTCCTTATGTATATCAGAACCTGTGATGGGAATAAATTGGTCCTTTCTGGTCTGGTGGCTGGTGTAAGGTGTAATTACTCAATTACAATGTGATAAACATTCACCTCTTAAAGTGGTAGTATTTCAAGGCGTAGAGTTGTAAAAATATGTAGATCGTATCACTTAAAAATATTCACCCAAGTTTACTACGAGATTCAATCTTCTTGATGCCAGGGCAAGCACTGTGAGGGGATTGTGCAAGTTAATTTGGCAAAAGTAGTCCACGCAACATCTGGATAGCATTAGAGGAGACGTGAAGCCAGTCTCAGTGAACGGCTCGCCCCTAAAGATCAAAATACGTGCCATTAAACCATTTTTTCACCAATTCCAAACAGGTCAGAGAATCCGTGGTAATTACTTGAATTGCAGTGATTAATGACACCTCGGTTTGCTCTGTGGGACTAGACTATAAAGGCAGGGTTCCCCAACTGACGGCCTGCAGGCTGAATATTATAATATTTGGCCCCCCAAGTTCTGATCCCCCCCCCCAAAAGTTGTATTTTTTATAATTTGTTATTTTTATTGTTGGACATAAAAGACGGTAAAAACGCCAGCAAGTCAGGTCCAAGTGACTTTAATTTGGGAAATCTGTTCCAAAGTATTCCCACGCATAATAGACCAATACAGCGCATTCGGAAAGTATTCAGGCCCCTTCACTTTTTCCACAATCTGTTACGTTATAGCCTTATTCTAAAATGGATTAAAACTGAAATACAAAAAACTGAAATATCACATTTACATAAGTATTTAGACCCTTTACTCAGTACTTTGGTAATTTGGAAGTGATTACAGCCTCAAGTCTTCTTGACGCTACAAGCTTGACACACCTGTATTTGGAGAGTTTCTCCCAATCTTCTAAGCATAGCCTCTCAAGCTCTGTCAGGTTGGAAGGGGAGCATCGCTGCACAGATATTTTCATCTCTCTCCAGACATGTTTGATCGGGTTCAAGTCCAACTCTGGCTGGGCCACTCAAGAACATTCAGATACTTGTCCCGAAGCCACTCCTGCATTGTCTTGGCTGTGCTTAGGGTCGTTGTCCTGTTGGAAGGTGAACCTTCACCCCAGTCTGAGGTCCTGAGCACTCTGGAGCAGGTTTTCATCAAGGATCTCTCTGTACTTTGCTCTGTTCATCTTTCCCTCGATCCTGACTAGTCTCCCAGTCCCTGCCGCTGAAAAACATCCCCATAGTATGGTGCTGCCACCAACACCACGCTTCACCGTAGGAATGCTATTGGCCAGGTGATGACTGTTGCCAGGTTTACTCCAGACGTAATGCTCTGAATTCAGGCCAAAGAGTTGAATCTTGGTTTCATCAGACCAGAGAATCTTGTTTCTCATGGTCTGAGTGTCCTTTAGGTGCCTTTTGGCAAACACCAAGCGAGCTGTCATGTGCCTTTTACTGAGGAGTGGCTTTGTCTGGCCACTCTAACATAAAGGCCTGATTGGTGGAGTGCTGCAGAGATGGTTGTCCTTCTGGAAGGTTCTCCCATCTTCACAGAGGAACTCTGGAGCTCTGCCAGAGAGACCATCGGGTTCTTGGTCACCTCTCTAACCAAGGCCCTTCTCCCTTGATTGCTCAGTTTGGCCAGGCGGCCAGCTCTAGGAAGAGTCTTGGTGGTTCCAAACTTCTTCCATTTAAGAATGATGGAGGCCAATATGTTCTTGGAGACCTTAATGCTGCAGAAATATTTTGGTACCCTTCCCCAGATCTGTGCCTCGACACAATCCTGTCTCGGAGCTATACGGACAATTCCTTCAACCACTTGGCTTGGTTTTTGCTCTGACATGCACTGACTGTCAACTGTGGGACCTTATAAGAGCAGACCTTGAAAATTCTAGCCCCTTGGCTGCTGCCATAGAAGTGCCCATCCAAGAAGGCTAAAGGTCATTGGCCACAGATAAAATGACGTCAAATCCCTTTATATGTACAGTAGCTTTGATTGGACTGATCATGTCAACATCATACTTTCACAATATTAGCTAGCAGTCATCATCGTGAATCAAATCCACAATCTACTGGAAAATCCTTTTTAATTCTTGTCATATGAAGAGAAATTATAGATAAAACGTATCGGTGCTCATCGGCAATTGGACATAAACATTACACAACAAGTTAGAAATCGCATATTCAACGAGTGGTTTAGAAGGAATCACTGACAGTGGTTGTGTGGCCCCACATCTGGGATTAAGGTGCTCTTTTCCAAATTTAAAATGAGAAAATGTCAACATTGGCCGTGCTATCAATGAACCATGATTTGTGCCGCAGTCAAAACAACTGTTAACTCGGAGGACCGCCGCACCACCTTTCTATTCAAGTCAATCAAATGTATTTATAAAGCCCTTCTTACGTCATCTGATGTCACAAAGTGCTGTACAGAAACCCAGCCTGAAAACCCAAACAGCAAGCAATGCAGGTGTAGAAGCAAGATTAGTCGAGCACAACAATGTGAGTGCAAAAATGTATTGTATGCAGCTTCATAAATGATGTAATATGCCAGGGAGATATGTATACTGTAGCTAAGAAAGTAATACTAAGTGTATGTTGTGGAGTAAAATGTTAGTAGCCCATGTGCCTCACCCTAATAATTTGGTATATATTTACCCCTATTAATTTTGCCTACTGTTCTGACTGTTTTACTGTAGCCTATAACCCGTTTTAGAGAAATGTAATCGTCAAATATTGTAGGAGCTTTCATTGTCTGCTTATATGCCCTATTTATTCATCCTACGGTTCTGACTTGGTGTACAGGGAGAGCACTGTTAGAACAGCTCATGTTCTGAATTCTGTCGCTGTACATTTCAAAAGTTATATTGACTAAACGTCCATCCTAGCTCGGTTCGTGTATTAATCAAAACTACGGATTGCCTCTTATCCGCTTGTCGTCCCCTTATGCCATAGTTTGTACATCTCAATTGTCATTAGAACCCACATTTGCTTAAGCAAGTCAACCATATCAGCTATGTTTTTTTAAAGGCAGTAAATGAGGCTGAACGAACTGTTTCGCTGCCAGACAAGACTCCACTGATAGCCAGGTGTAGCAGTTGGGCTAGCTTTATGTAGGCCCTAACAGTTTGTGGGCACCATTTGTCACCGTTAAAGTGCAATTAATGTATTGTTTAGTGTTGTGTTGTTTAGTGGCTTTGCTGGCATGCATTCCACTTTTAGTTTTTTTTGCCCCACCAAGATTTACATGCTAAAATCGGCAGTGCTTATGTATAAAGGTATTTCTGTTTTTTGATATATTTTTATAAACGGTTTTCGCTTTGCCATTATGAGGTATTGTGTATAGATTGATGAGTCGCTCCAGAGTGGCGCAGCAGTCTAAGGCACTGTATCTCAGTGCTAGAGGAGTCACTACAGACCCTGGTTTCGATTCTAGGCTGTATCACAACCGGCCGTGATTGGGAGTCCCATAGTACAAACGATGGCATATTATTAAATCCATTGTAGAATAAGGCTGTAACGTAAAAACTGTCTGAAAGTCTGAATACTTTCCGAATGTGATCCTATACAAATGTAAGCAAGTTTTGAAATTATTATGTTTTAATCAAATATTTTATCTGTTTGGGCTTCTGTCGGTCAATTTGCAGTCTACAAATATTTTGTAATTACGTTCTGGCCCCCTGACCCTCCGCTCAAGGCCAGCGGCTGAATCTAGTTGATGATCCCTACTATAGGGTGACCCATGGCCTCTGCAACATTACTCAAACTAAAAAAAACAGATTGACAGAAATGGGGTCCAGCAAGTAGATGTTACACAATATAGCACATTCTCAGAATGGTTTATCATGATGAAAAAGGGAAGGCCATAATTCAAGCTGAGTTCCAGTAGTCTGATAAACCTATAGTTTACACTGTAACCTAGCAGGCTTGCGTAACGTGTATGAACGCGATACAACGTAGCCTAGAACTAGTTGGGTAATGGGGCTACTCGGGGGAGGAGGCAACACGAACGAGAGAGGGTTTGAATTCAGAGAAACGAGCATACCATCGCGCAGGCGGCCACCTGCCTAATAAAACAATCATTTCTGCAATGATAGGACTGAAACACACAACACATCCGAAGAAGACTGTTTTGCATCTGAGCAAAAAAAAACACAGATCAGGCTAATATGCACGATGGGTTTTCATACCGTTAAACATCTGACAGACAGACATTAATATCCCTAAAAATGCGCTGGTTTGGAATACTAATCAATCCATACCTGCAATCGCTCTGTCGCTGGCTGCCACATTTTAGTATAATCAAAGGTTTTCGTCTCTACTGAAGCTGGTTATTCTCTGTGTAGTCCAGCTCACATCTGCTCGTTCTCGGGGCTTGCTTCTCCTCTTCTGCAATCTGGAGAAACAGACAGTGAATTCCAATGAAGCGTGATGAAGCTCCGCCTGCGAGCAGTTCCGAGACTGGTCTGCAGGGGGCGGTAGCGACAGCAGCAAGTAACGAAAGGACGAGCCCTATTGCAAGCCAGAGAACACAGAGAACAGAAACAAACTATCCTGCTGGAATTTCGCTGAATAATTCCATTGACTTCATATTAAAGGCTCACATAAAAAAATATTGCTAGTATTTCAAGCATTTTTGGTCAGTGTTACTCCACATCTTGGTTTACTAATTGATGTGCCCTGTTATGGTTTGCCCAAACGGTCATGGTTTTGATGGTTGATGGCGCATTTCTACATTCCAGCCTTCTGGCTCCAATGAAATGGCTCCATCAGATCTAGCCATGACTCAGTTTATAGGAGCTATACCCACCAATGGATCCCTACGGAGGCCAAACAGTGCCCATGACCCTGGAGGTCATGGAAAGGGGAAAGGGGGTAGAGGTCAACGAAAGTCCCCCACTCAGACTGCAGTGTAGGGTGAAACTCATCAATAACCACTGGTTCCTCTCATCTCCACTCAGTCTGTGTGTGTGTGTGTGTGTGTGTGTGTGTGTGTGTGTGTGTGTGTGTGTGTGTGTGTGTACGTGTGTGTGTGGCCCTGGGTGTATTTGTGTGTGTGTGTGTCCGTGTGTGTGTTTTTAGGTGCGGCGAGTGTCGAGACAACACCACAGCTAGCCTGTATTTACAGATGTTTACTCTAGGAACATCTGGATCAAGCAGGAAGTCACCAAGGCCACACAGGGCTAACAACATATGTATTTCCCACTGCTGGCATGTTGTCTGGAGAAACAAGGCATGTAGAGAGTGTCTATTAGTGGAAACATGTTGCCCATTGTCCTATTGTAGTGGGTTAATCCTGAAAACTGTCTGGCCAGTGTTGTTGAGGTCATATAGTGTCCGTTGTGTCTTTTGATAGATAACGCCAGTGCTGACAAAACCTCTGGTTTTTACCTGTTTTTGTCTTCAGTTGATAAGATTGATAAGGTTCTCAGGAGTTGTGAAATGCACAATATTGATATGATATCATTTTGAGTTGGTTTTCAAAGCACTAGTCTAAGTGAGGCGAGGTCTTAGTATTTCACTTTGCCTTGTGCTTTGTCCAAAAAGAGTACTTAGTCTTGTGCTTTGTCCAAAAAGAGTACTTACTCTTGTGCTTTGTCCAAAAAGAGCACTTAGTCTTGTGCTTTGTACAAAAAGAGTACTTAGTCTTGTGCTTTGTCCAAAAAGAGCACTTAGTCTTGTGCTTTGTACAAAAATAGTACTTAGTCGTGTGCTTTGTCCAAAAATAGTACTTAGCCTTGTGCTTTGTCCAAAAAGAGTATTTAGTCTTGTGCTTTGTCCAAAAAAAGCACTTAGTCTTGTGCTTTGTCTAAAAAGAGTACTTAGTCTTGTGCTTTGTCCAAAAAGAGCACTTAGTCTTGTGCTTTGTACCAAAATACGACTTAGCCTTGTGCTTTGTCCAAAAATAGTATTTAGTCTTGTGCTTTGTCCAAAAAAAAGCACTTAGTCTTGTGCTTTGTCTAAAAAGAGTACTTAGTCTTGTGCTTTGTCCAAAAACAGTACTTAGCCTTGTGCTTTGTCCAAAAAGAGTACTTAGCCTTGTGCTTTGTCCAAAAAGAGTACTTAGTCTTGTGCTTTGTCTAAAAAGAGTACTTAGTCTTGTGCTTTGTCCAAAAAGAGTACTTAGCCTTGTGCTTTGTCCAAAAACAGTACTTAGCCTTGTGCTTTGTCCAAAAAGAGTACTTAGTCTTGTGCTTTGTCCAAAAATAGTACTTAGTCTTGTACTTTGTCCAAAAAGAGTACTTAGTCTTGTGCTTTGGAGGTTATCCAAATCCAGTTGTCATGTCGTGATAAATCATCTTTGCGACTTCAGTATTATTTTCCCAGTTCAAGGGCAGATCTAATTGCTAAGATTTTGGTCACAAAACTCAAGAGACGCTGCTGGAGCTGGACTGGACATGTTCTAAGAAGATATGCAAATTCCATTCCAAGGTTAGCTGTCCATTGGACTCCAGAAGACACACAGAAGAAAGGGAGGCCCAAGACAACATGGAGAACAATGAACAGTAGACACCAGTAGAGCTGGAGCACCGCGGAGAAGATGGCCAAAGAACGCAGGAAGTGGCGATCCTTTGTTGCTGCCCAATGCTCGAGCCGGCGTGACGGGATGAGTGCGTCAGTGAGCTGAGGTTTTACATATTAAATGCATGTTTAAATACGTGTATTACAGTGACCAAGTCTTGTCATAGTACATTTCCATTGAGTCAACAGAACCCTGTGAGTCAAATGTTTTCCTAGACATAAATAGACCTCTGGAGTCATGATAAGAACAAACACCACGGAACTCACACGAGACACCAGCTGGGTTTGTGTTCACTTCAACCTTTATTGTTACATCATTGAACATAGATAATAATCATGTGGTTCTTCTCTTTTTAAAAAAGGACAATGATCCTATTTGGCTAAACATCAGTGAAGTGGAGAGCTCACTCGGTGCTCTGGGTGGGCAGAGATTACGCTAAAGAACCAATGGAATGGTCTAAAATGTTCCGCCCATCCGGCGCCCCAAAACCAATGCACCCAGGGGTTGACCCTGAGTGGAACAACACAACCACACACAGACAGAGAGAGACACCTATACCTGGGACACAGAAGCACATGTTACTGGAGCAGACTCACCAGCTGACCCCCACCTGTCAATCATCCACACAAGACCCGCCCATTGGCTACTCCGACCACTCCTGCGAAAAACACTGTCCTCATATAGGGAAGCCACACAACACTGTGAATACAATTATTTATCCTTCTTTACTTGTACAGAACTTGTAAATAACAAAAACATGACAACCAATGTTTGTTTTTTTAAAACACTGTTTTAAAGCTTCCCCCATAGTGGTTTTTACGTCTGTTCTACTTCTACCACACGTTGTTGCCTGAAGAAGGAGACGATTTTGGCACAAACCTGGTAAAGATACAGTAAATCAATCACAATGTACGGAGGGTTTCAAAATTATGCAGAAACCATCAAATCTACCCATGCATCAAGTAAGGCAACCTACTGCAGATTTTTTATATAGAAAGATATATATATATATATATATCGTACTGCACTATGACAGGTGCACCTATTTCTACCACACCTGTAAGAACTCCTATCAGCAGCCTCTGCTGAATCTACACTTTTAAACTGAGCTCATGGGTTGGTGGGGGATGTCAGGAACCGCCCCCTTTAGGACCCCAATGGCATCCTGGGTAATGTAGTCACATTCTACTGGAGAGAAGTAGCATAATGCAAGGTGTGCTCTTATGCTACAGTAGCTTTATGGATATTCCAACTGTAAAATAGATTTGTATTTTTCTTCCCGCAGGACTATTGTTTCGTCCACATTTATTTTTTCAATGTTTATGTAAAGAAATACTAAATGGTTTTACATTGACTGAATTTGTGTGTATTGGTGCACATCCGAACATGTCCAGTTAGTTGTGTGTGTGAACAGGTGATGCGTGATACTGTGTGTGGGTGGGTGGGTGTGCTGCCTCTGTGTTTTCTACAAATCTTTTGTTTTGATCAGAGTGACCAGGGGCTTGTCGTCAGGGCTGTAGTCCTCGTAGGTGATGGGTGCGGCGTCGTACATGGCTGGCCGGGACTTCTTCCCAAATCTGAGAGAGGGGACGAAAACACATACATGGAACATCACTTCAGGTAGGACAGCTAGCTACACGCAAGGAAGTTCCTAATGTTTCAAGTGTAGAGTTGCTAGGTTGAGAATGACGTGCAGGTGGCAGGGGAGTGTAATGTTAGAAAGGAGATGTTGCATGTTACAAACAGAGTAATAGGAATATGGCGTCGTAAGAGAGGTATTACACATTTCCCCACAAATCTAGCGGAACGGGCCTTTATCTTGTGTTTTTTCTAGTATTACATTGTTATTGATTATTGTATTCTTGGGTTTAGAGTTTGCAAGAATGGCATTTCACTGACATTAAAAACTTGAAACTTGAATGGGCCTTTATCTCCAGGTGAACAGTAAATCTATAACAGGAGGTGTTTGTAATGGCTGAATCAAATGAATACATTAAATGTTAACAATGTTGGGGCACTTGTATTCTTAGAGTGAGCGAACATTGTGCCGTCTCACCTGGCGTGGCGGATGGAGGCGATGGCGTTGCTGAACTCGCTGTCGATGCTGCGGCAGTTGTAGAACTCCTGGTAGGCATGGCGAGATGAGCCCTGGTACTCGATGCGGCTGATGCGGCAGATGCCCACGATGAGGATGATGAGCATGAGGACGAAGGCCACGCACAGGGCACCGATGATGATGTAGAGGGAGTGACGTGGCATGTTGGTCAGGGTGTCCTCAGGGTGGGCCGTCTTCCACTGCAAGTCTGAGAGAGAGACAGACAGATTGTTATGAATAACCTAAGAAAGGCATATACATGTAATCATATATCATAATTAACTCATTCAAACAGGGGATTCTGGGTAATGTACTTACGTATCTCACAGCTGGCCCCTATCCAGCCTGGGGGGCAGTGGCAGGTGTAGGCATTTGATTGGTCAATGCAGGTTCCACCGTGATGACAGGGGTTGCTCTCACACTCGTTGACATCAACCTCACAGTCCTCCCCTGAGAGAACCGATAGCGTGGGGGGAGGGTTATGTTTAACTGGAACAGCAGGTACAGGTATATTTTCAAAGTGATCAGAGGGGGTTTGCTCCCTAGTCAGAACAGCCTACTCTCACCTGTGTCACCAAGGCCCATTATGATAGACTGGGTGACAGATGTGTATACACACACACACACACACATACACACACACACATACAGTGCAGAGTTGAAATCCTCACCCAGGTAACCAGTTGGGCAGACACAGGTGGCGTTCAGGCCCACACTATCACAGCGTCCTCCGTTCTGACAGTGAGCCTTCAGACAAGGATCCCTGTAGATCTCACAGTGTCTGCCTGCACAGGTACACACACATATGGCCATTATGACGCACTCACAGTACTCTCTACAGACCTGGGTTCAAATACCATTCAAAATATTTCAAACACTTTAAGCGTTAGCTTTAGCCTGTCTGGAGTGCCAGGGGGGCTGTGTTTGTACATTTGGGACTTTTATATTGGTTCCATTGCAACAGACAAGCTCAATCAAGCACAGCATAAGTATCTGACATGATTACAAATAGTATTTGACTCCAGGTTTGCTCTACATATAACAGTTTACACCAACTCTATCTCGCTACAAAAACACATACTGTAGACAACATACAATCCCTTATATGAATACATTTGTAATGCAGGTTGTAGAAACTAATTGAATTAGCATACATATTGCAGTATCAGCATCATCACACAAGCCCACCCCAGGATAACATACTTAAAACTGTCCCCGTTGAGTTGTCAGTCACACATACACACACACACCCCTACCTTCATACTGGGGAGTGCAGACACATTCGTAAGCGTTGATGAGGTCTCTGCAGGTAGCGTAGTTCTGGCAGGGGGCTGACAAACACTCGTTGTATTCCTCCTCACAGTACAGACCATGGTACCCTGGGAGAGAGGGAGACACACACACACACACACACTGTCTTTGATCATAATATTAGATGACGGTTCAAGTAATGATTAAGTTTAGATATCACTACCAAGAAGATCACGGTGAAACACTCCTCAGCACATCATATTTTTTAAGATGTGTTTTTAAAGGGTGAGATAAAAGTGGTTCAATGTGCCTTTATTTCTATATAGAGATTATCACTTAGACGGAACGAGTCAATGCATTTGTTTCCCTACATGACTATGGCAAAACCTTGTGGATGTTACATCCACAGACATCCTATTAAATCAACTCTAGATGTAATTCTATGGTTACATCGATACAGGCATGATTCAGCCGTGACTGTTGGTGGTCTATTAAATGCAGTACACTCCAGTTGCCACTGGGTGGCAGGTTTGCACTGGGACTGAGAACAGTGGGTCTTGTTGTTTTTCCCCATAAAAGAGAAGCAGTATGAGCCCAAGGTCAGAACACAGTGATTGACATAATCTCAGAGTTGACATAGGACATTGTGTTCTTTCTTTAGAGCTTACAAGCAGAAGCTACCATACTGAGTATAGACATGTCTGTATGTGTGTGTCGGGCTGTGTGTGTGTGTCTGGCTGTCTGCTTGTGTGTGCATGTGTTTGTCGTTTACCATGAGAGGAAACATTTACATACAAAGTAAGCCTTGATAATTCCCAGAGGTTCTCATAAAAAGCCAGTGAAATGTCAAGTGCCTTTCCCAGATTCCCAGACCGATTTCCTCTGGCTAGTCTGACTCTCCTCTGTCTGATATGGATACAGGAAGCCTGGGATCCACTAGAGTATATATGAGCTCCTTCACAGCCTCCTCTCCTTGTAGAGGACACAGACACCAGCTGGCATATTGATGAACAGGAGAAAAGGTCAATTATTTCCATAAGCGAGTCTGATGTGTGTCTGTCTGTCTGTGTGTGTTTGTGTGTGTCTGTGTTTTGGCTGCTTGTGTGTGTGCCTTCTTGCATGTGTGTGTGTGTGCATGAACATACGCATGCCTATGTGTATGGGTGTGGAGAATTAAGCGTCTGGAATGCTGGAATGCTGATTGCAGATCACCAATCACATCATTCCCATTAGATGGTGGCTGTAAGAATGGAAATGTGTGATTGGACGACATCATCTGCCCAACTTGTGTAGTCAGACAACGGTTGCAGACAGACAATGGTCTGGAAGGAAGTGGAACGTAACTGTTTCACCTAATAAAAAGAGATCCTAATAAAAATATATCGCCATGGCAACCAGATGACAGAGGAGGGGGAGGGGGAAATGAGGTGAGGAAAGAGAGACAAAGAGAGTGGGACAGAAAGCCAAAGAGAGAAAGAGATGATGAGCAATGGAGAATAACAGAGAATATGTTAGAGTGAAAGGTGAAAAGAGATATTCTATTATGTGTGAATATACTGTCAGGAGGACAATAGAGTGGACAGTGTGATCCCCAAAAGAACGATTTTAAGTGAAGTGATTTAAAATGGCAAGTTCAATCAAGCCCAGCTAAAGTAATTTAAATGATTTCAAATACAATTTGAACCCAGGTTTGGTTACAACGCTGAATAAGGGATAATGATTTGTCATCATTCCACACCATTAATCTGAGCATGGAGCCATAAAAACCAGTGGCATTGATCAATGAGCCTGTAATGACACGTCAGTCATGCGTTACCCAGTGTGTGTCGTAATCAATGATATCACTGGGGTGGGGAATGGGTTGTGGAATGATGAGTAGTAACAATGCTAATTTATGATGTTGCACAATGCATTCGGAAAGTATTCAGACCCCTTCACTTTTTACACATTTTGTTACTTTACAGCAGTCTTCTAAAATGGATTTGTCACGCCTACTCCCGCTCCTTCTCTCCAGCCCTCGATGTCGCTGGTCTACTAACCACCGGCCCTGGCAACAATCATTACTCACACCTGGTCATCATTATCTCCTTGATTACTCCCCATTTATTTAGCCCTCAGTAGACAGCAGTCACTAGATAGTATTGTTTTCTCTCACGTTCTGTACGCTTCTTCTTGTTTCATTATTAAACTCACCTTCTGCACCTGCTTCCTGACTCCCGGCGTATTTAGTTACAGAATACTACCTCGCAACATGGAAGCAGCAGAGGATAAAACCATCTTCCAGACGGTCAAGGACCAGGGTCATCTACTCCACCAACACCACAAACCAGCTGACGCAACTGGGTATGGCCATGGAGGAGGACCTACGCGTTATCTACCGCCTCGACACACCCAGTGAGGCTCTCAGTACCCCCTATCAGAAGGCCTCCTACCGCGGGTGGTCACAGTGAGCCAGTCCCCCAGCCTACTGAGCTCAGTCCTCCCAGGTCAGTGATGCCCTACTGTCCCTTCCGGAGAAGTATCGACGGTACTCCGTCAAAATGCCGTGGCTTCCTACTCCAGTGCTCCCTCTATTTCACCTATCAGATGGGAGCAACCACGACCGAGAGATCCAAGGTTGCCACGGTCATTTCCCTGCTGACAGGGTGGGCGTTGGAGTGGGCTACAGCCATCTGGGAGAGAGGAGAGGAGGAGCTGGGTTCCGATGAGAGGTTCATGGCTCTGTTCAGGGCGGTCTTCAACCATCCTCCAGAGGGCAGAGAGGGAGGTGAGTGACTTCTCCAACTCCAGCAGGGTGCCCAGATCGCTGCGGAGTACACCTTCACCTTTCAGACTGTGGCAGCCTCCAGCGGATGGAATGAGCCGGTGCTCCAGACTCTATTCTGGAGAGGACTGCGTGAAGAGGTCCAGACGGAGTTGGCTTGTCAGGGTGGCAATCTTTGGGAGCGCCGGTGCCCACCTCGCATTCGCCTCCCTCCTTTGGCTGTCCTGAGGCAGAGCCTGAACCCATGGAGGTAGGGGCCATACACCTCTCCGTGGTAGAGCGGCGTCGCCAGAGACACCTGGGGCTCTGTCCCTATTGCAGGCCAGGATGGGCACCAGCTTCAGTGTTGTCCGGTGCATCCGAACCCGGGGTCCACTAGAGCAGAGGGGCGGCCCCGTGATCTTCCATCTCCCAGGGTAGGCATGAGTATTCCATCATCATAATTTTCCGCCAAACCCTTTCTGGTTCCCATTTCACTGGCTGGCTGTCCCTCAAGTGTTGTCTCTACAGCTCTAGTGGACTCTGGTGCCGCAGGGAACTTCATCAACCAGGCCCTTGCCTCCTCCCGGACCATAACTTTGTACCTGCTCTCCTCTCCTTTTCCGGTTCAAGCCCTGGATACGTGACCATTGGGACACAATTACGCACATCACAGCACCACTCACCCTCATCGTGGGACCCATGTGCCAGGAAAGCCTTCCTCATCATCACCCCATCCGTACACAAAGTCATCCTCGGCCTCCCATGACTCCAACGTCATAACCCCACCATATCCTGGTCCTGATAAGAATCACTGCCTGGGGCCTCCCGGGTGGGGCAGTGGTTAAGGGCGCTGTACTGCAGCGCCAGCTGTGCCACCAGAGACTCTGGGTTCGCGCCCAGGCTCTGTCGTAACCGGTCGCGACCGGGAGGTCCGTGGGGCGACGCACAATTGGCCTAGCGTCGTCAGGGTTAGGGAGGGTTTGGCCAGTAGGGATATCCTTGTCTCATCACGCACCAGCGACTCCTGTGGTGTGCCAGGCGCAGTGCACGCTAACCAAGGTTGACAGGTGCATGGTGTTTCCTCCGACACATTGGTGCGGCTGGCTTAAGGGTTGGATGCGCATTGTGTTAAGAAGCAGTGTGGCTTGGTTGGGTTGTGTATCGGAGGACACAAGACTTTCAACCTTCGTCTCTCCCGAGCCCGTACGGGAGTTGTAGCGATGAGACAAGATAGTAACTACTAACAATTGGATACCACGAAATTGGGGAGAAAAAGGGGTAAAAAATTCAACAACAAATAAAGAATCACTGCCTGGGGACCAGGATGCCAGGGGACATGCAATCCCGTACCCTGTGGTTCCACGTCGGTGGAGGGTCCTGTGAGTGCCCTCCAGCCCATCAATCTGTTCTCCCGTATTGTTAGCCCCGTGTTTTAGGACATAGATGTGGACATCCGCCAGGCTCTGGAGAGGGAACCCTGCCCTCCAGAACACATCTACGTCCCCACGGGGGTAAGAGGATCGGCTGTTGACCTGGGCACACATCCCTTGCCACTGGACACCCAGGTATCATCCGCACCATCCAATTCCTTTCCGACAAGTATTGGCGCAGGATGTCGCCCAATATGTCAACTCTTGCTCTGTATGTGGCCAATCCAAATCTCCCCGGGACGCTCCAGCAGGGAAACGAATTCCCCTTGTCTCAGCGGCCTTGGTCACATCTGTCCATAGACTTCGTAACTGATCTCCCCCTTTCTGAAGGTTTTACCACTATTATGGTTGTTGTTGACAGATTCTCTAAATCCTGCCATTTTATCCCTCTTTCTGGTCTACCTACCGCTCTCTGTCCGTAGACTTCGGAACTGATCTCCACCTTTCTGATGGTTTTACCACTTATTATGGTTGTTGACAGATTCTCTAAATCCTTACGTTTTATGCCTCTCTCTGGTCTGCCTAGCACTCCCCAGGTCACGGAGACACTATTCCAGCAGGTCTTTCGGCACTACGGTCTTCCGGAGGACATCGTTTCCAACCTTGGTCCCCAATTCACGTTGCGGGTATGGAAAGCCTTTATGGAGAAGCTGGGGGCACGGTCAGCCTGACATCCGCGTACCGGCCTCAGTCCAATGGGCAGGTGGAGAGGATCAACCAGGAGCTGGGGAGGTTCCTAATGAGTTACTGCCAGGACTGACAGGGGGAGTAGTTCCGGTTCCTTCCCTGGGAGGAGCACGCCTCGGCACTCCTCCACCGGGCTGATTCACTTCCAGTGTGTCCTGGGATACCATCCGGCCATGCCTTCATGGACTCGGAGCCAGACCGAGGCCCCTGCAGTGGACGAGTGGTTCTGCCATCAGAAGGATCAGACGGACCGCCACTGCAGTGAGGCGGAAGTTCCATCCTGGTGATCGCTTCTGGCTCTCCACTAGGAATCTCCCGCTCCGCGTGCCCTGCCGGAAGCTTAGTCTCCAGTTTGTGGGGCCCATCAAGGTCCTCCGGAGGGTCTATGAGGTAACTTATTGTCAACAACTCCCCTCCAACTACCGGATCTCACCATCCTTTCATGTCTCCCTCACCAGGCCAGGTTCCTGGTCCCCTGGCAGATGTCGTCCCCCGAGACACCCCCCTGCCTCCCCTGGACATCGAGTGGAACCCTACCTATGCCATTAGTTCCCTCCTGGATTCTTGACATCGTGGGGGTTGGCTACAATACCTGGTGGACTAGGAGGGGTACAGTCCTGAGGAGAGCTATTGGGTCCCAGGGGCAGACATCTGCTTGGAGTTTGCAAAACGAAACACCTAAAGGACACTCAGACCATGAGAAACAAGATTCTCTGGTCTTTTGAAACCAAGATTGAACTCTTTGGCCTTAATGCCAAGCATCACACCTGGAGGAATCCTGGCACCATCCCTATGGTGAATTATGGTGGTGGCAGCATCATGCTGTGGGGATGTTTTTCAGTGGCAGGGACAGGGAGACTAGTCAGGATCGAGGGAAAGATGAACAGAGAAAAGTACAGAGAGATCCTTGATGAAAACCTGCTCCAGAGTGCTCAAGACTGGGGCGAAGGTTTGCCTTCCAACAGGACAACAACCCTAAAAACATAGCCAAGACAACGCATGAGTGGCTTTGGGACAAGTCTCTGAATGTCCTTGAGTGGCCCAGCCAAAGCCCGGACTTGAACCCGATCGAACATCTCTGAAGAGACCTGAAAAATCTCCCCATCCAACCTGACAGAGCTCGAGAGGATCTGCAGAGAATAATGGGAGAAACTCACCAAATACAGGTGTGCCAAGCTTGTAGTGTCACATCAAAGAATACTGGAGGCTGCTAAAGGTGCTTCAACATGTGAGATTAAAATGTAAGATTTCTGTTAAAAAAACAAAAACAATTATAAATAATAAAAACCTGTTTTTGCTTTGTCATTATGGGGTATTGTATGTGGATTGATAGAAAACATTTTTGGGGGGAATAAGGCTGTAATATAAACAAAATGTGAAAAAAAGTGAAGGGGTCTGAATACTTTCCGAATGCACTGTATATTATATGTGTTAGGTTTACTGTGATATCTGATTTATTGTGGGAGAATCAATCTGTTAGATAGTCTTAGAGCTTATCTACGGTGTGGATAATTGAAGGTTGATCAGATAGAGAATACCCCCCATTTAAACAGGCACTGTTATTTAATGGCTCACCTGGGACACACAGACATCTGTAGCTGGTGCCCACACTGCGGCAGATCCCATGGGCACAGGGGTTGAGGGCACAGAAGTCCACCAGCTGGGCACAGGTTGGGCCGGTGAAGCCGGCAGCACAGCTGCAGCCAAAGTCCAGGCCGGGACCCTGGGGGAAGCAGCTCCCGTTGTTGTGGCAGGGGCTGGAGGCACATGGGTCCACCCTCTGTTCACACATACTGCCCTGATACCCTGAGAAAGATGAAGGGAGTACAAGAGAGTGGAGAGAGAGGAGAGAAAAAGAGAGAGAGTGAGACAAAGAGAAAGACAAAGACAAAGATAGGGCGAGAGAATGACAGCACAAAAAGAGAGGATGAAGGAAGGAAAATGAAAGCCTGAGACCGAGAGAGAGAGAGAGAGAGAGAGAGAGAGAGAGAGAGAGAGAGAGAAAGAAAGAAAGAGAGAGAGAGAGCAAGCGAGAGAGGGGGGGGGGGGCATCTGGTCTGGTGGCAGGAATGCTGGGGTTCGGGGGTTCTGGGCTTGTGAAGAACCGCATTGTGGGTGTTGAGGTGGGTCTGTGGACTCACTGGGATGTAGCCTACAGCGTCTGTTTTGTCTACACACGCACACACAAACCCATGCCCCGTCCCCCATCCCCCGCCCACACACAAACACATACAAACAAACAGGCACTGTTATTTAACCCAAGCCAGAAAGTCCATACTTAAAGACATGCTCCAGCACATTTGTTTTAAACCTCCTGCTATGGGCTGGATGTGTCAATGTGTAGTTCATACTGTACATGCATAATTTATGAGAAAGAAAGAAAGAAAGAAAGAAAGAAGAGCCACACAGAACCCACTGACTCCAGTAGATTATTCCTCCCTCTCTGCACTGACAGGGAAATAATAAATGTCCATCAATCTGGGTGAAATAGAGTCCTCCATGCATCTGAATACATGAATCAGCAGACCCTGAAAGCCTCTCTTCATTAGCCCGATGAAATACACACACTGACGCAATCAACATGTTCTCAGGTTATATTGACTGTGTAAAACGCACACACACGCACACACACAGGCCAACACACACCCATAGGCTGACACAAACACACTCACAGAGGCATGCACACGCACACACACAGGCCAACACACACCCATAGGCTGACACAAACAACACAGAGGCATGCACAGCACACACACAGGCCAACACACACCCATAGGCTGACACAAACACACTCACAGAGGCATGCACACGCACACACACAGGCCAACACACACCCATAGGCTGACACAAACACACTCACAGAGGCATGCACACGCACACACACAGGCCAACACACACCCATAGGCTGACACAAACACACTCACAGAGGCATGCACATGCTCACACATGCTCACACACACTCACACGTACACACACACACAGGCCAACACACACCCATAGGCTGACACAAACACACTCACAGAGGCATGCACATGCTCACACATGCTCACACACACTCACACGTACACACACACACAGGCCAACACACACCCATAGGCTGACACAAACACACTCACAGAGGCATGCACACGCTCACACGCTCACACGTACACACACGCACAGTCCTATCACAATAAACTACAGTCTCCTCTCTGCGCTACCATGGCAACGATCCCCCCAAAAAACAGCTTGTGATGGAACCATTCTCCTGAGGAAGGAGGGAGGACAGAAGGTCAAGGTGGAGAGAGGTGAGGAGGGAAGAGGCAAGGGTGGCACCTTGAGAGTGGCAGAGATGGAGGCAGTGATTGCAGAAGGTGTGACAAAATGGAGGTTTGATTGAGGGTGACCCAATTGATCAGTATTTCTCATAAGAGCAACATGTATTTGCTCATGTAGGAGGCTAGTGGGAGTGGAGCAGCCAGGTCACACCAGATAGGCTGTAATATTAGATGTTTTTCCAGGTCTCCAAGACGTCGGGAGATGCCTTCCATACCAGTCACTAGGGGCAACGTGAGTGCCTACTACCATCGAGCAGGATCACGGCTTGCTAGGGAGTTATAGGTGGGGATAGGAAGGGCTTAAAGGTCCTGAACAAAAAGATCCCATGTCAAATAGCCTTTTATTACCCATAATCATTTGGGGGATTGAAGTGCTACAAATTTGAATAAAATGACTTGTTGGCATTGGTGTATAAAATGAGAGTTAGAGTCCCACTTTTCCCTTAATAATCCCGCTTCCTGAATCCAAGTGTTTGACATGAGGGAGGGGACCAAGTGATCAAAATGTATCAATGTAGAAGCAACATTCAGTTGTCATACTTTGATTTGGTTCCATCCAAATTTCATGATTTTGACTGTTTTGCTCCACAGTCATGAGACATGACGAGAGGTAAAGACAAGAGAGAGGTCAAGGTGCCAAAGAGGAGAATGTGAAGAAGATAGGAGGGAGGAAAATCTGACACCCTGCTGTGTGTGTGTGTGCATTTGCCTTGGGCAGTGTTGTCAGGGAGACTGGCTAGGTGTCTGAGCATCAGGACCCCATCTCTCTCTCTCTCTCTCATTTTCTTTCCTTCTTCCTCTTTCTTTCTGCTCTCTGTCATTCTCTCTCCCTATCTTTGTCTTTGTCTTTGTCTTGTCTCTCTCTCTCTCTCTCTCTCTCTCTCTCTCTCTCTCTCTCTCTCAGATCATGCTGACAACTCATGCTGACAAATGATCAAGCTCATAATTCACTATGACACAGGCGGTAGGGGTCAGCAGGCATGGTAAAGACACACACGCACGCGAGTGCATGCATTTTCACACATGCACGCACACACGTGCACCCCCACATGCACCGAACCCCCCACCATCAGCACCACACGCATTTGACCAAGCCTCCACAGTTAACCAGATTCCCAGGGGAGCTCTGATATGAGAAGAAAACAGCTTTTGCAGAGCTGCTGTACCGCTTCTACTTGCCAATACTGTAGAGCGGGTTAGGAGTCTAAATATAGCACCCCCACCCCTCCTGTTCCCCACTGGAGACAGTGCCAGTCCCAGAGCTGAGAGAGAGAGACCTCAGAGGACAGACACATAGCTAGGAGGACTGCTGGGAACAACCTCTAGAGGCTCTGGCTGTGTCTGAAATTGTACCCATATTCCTTCAGGAAAATCGCTCAAGATTGACTTTGAAATTTGACGTCTGTTCATGTCCTGAGGACATCAGACTTTAACCCGTAACTTAATGATTCGTAATGAATGCCTAAATGTAATGTTTTAACCCTATCCCAACCCTTGTTTTCTAAATTTGACATTTGGAGAAATGTCGATTAAAGTCTGAATCTGAAGTCAAATTGGTAAAACTTGGAGATCTTATTGGTTTCCTATTAAGTGCACTACTTTTGACAAGGGCTCGTAGGCAGTATGTCATCTGACATGAGGGGTCATGAATGGAAATGACACCTAATAACCGGACTTGTGTCATGTTTATGATACTGCTGTGGTAATGCTATTCACCTGCTCATAGACAGGAAAAACCGCAGCTATTTGCATTCAGCAGTGGCATTTGGTGATCATAAGCTGTAATTTCCTCTGCTATTGTTGTCATCTGCTGTCATCCATCACTTTGTTTTATGCACAGCGTGATAACTTCCGCCGAGAGGATCTGTGCTAAATAAACATGGTCTGATTTATGTGTGTGTGGGTAGGCAGTTATACAACACTGGGAACAGCTGACAGAAATAGGTTTTTCTCTGTGTGTGTGTGTGTGCATGTGTGTGTGTGTGTGTGTGTGTGTGTGTGTGTGTGTGTGTGTGTGTGTGTGTGTGTGTGTGTGTGCGTGCGTGTGTGTGTGTGTGTGTGTGTGTGTGCGTGCGTGCGTGCGTGTGTGCGTGCGTGTGCACATTGGGAGAATGCTTTAACTTCTTGATGACAGGGTGCAGTATTTTCACGTCCGGATTAAATGCATGCCCATATTCAACTGCCTGCTACTCATCCCCAGAATATAAAATATGCATATTATTAGTAGATTTGGATAGAAAACACTCTGAAGTTTCTAAAACTGTTTGTATCATGTCTGTGAGTATAACAGAACCTATTTACCAGGCGAAACCCAGAGGTAAAACAATATGTTTTTTTGAGGTCACTCTTTTCAATGGGTTTTCATTGGGAATCCAGATTTCTAAGGGACCTTCTTGCAGTTCCTATCACTTCCACAGGATGTCAACAGTCTTTAGAAATTGGTTGAGGTTATTCCATTGTGTAATGAAGAAGTACGGCCATCTTGAACGAGGGTCACTTGAAGTGTACTGTTAGAGGCACGTGACCAGAAAGCATGCTTCAGTTTGTTTTCTTCCTGTATTGAACACAGATCATCCCGTCTTCAATTTGATTGATTATTTACGTTAAAAAATACCTAAAGTTGTATTACAAAAGTAGTTTGAAATGTTTTGGCAAAGTTTACAGGTAACTTTTGAGATATTTTGTAGTCACGTTGAGCAAGTTGGAACCGGTGTTTTTCTGGATCAAACGCGCCAAATATATGGACATTTTGGATATACAGTGCCTTGCGAAAGTATTCGGCCCCCTTGAACTTTGCGACCTTTTGCCACATTTGCACGCCCAATTTTTCAGTTTTTGATTTGTTAAAAAAGTTTGAAATATCCAATAAATGTCGTTCCACTTCATGATTGTGTCCCACTTGTTGTTGATTCTTCACAAAAAAAATACTGTTTTATATCTTTATGTTTGAAGCCTGAAATGTGGCAAAAGGTCGCAAAGTTCAAGGGGGCCGAATACTTTCGCAAGGCACTGTATATTGACGGAATTAATTGAACAAAGGGACCATTTGTGATGTTTATGGGACATATTGGAGTGCCAACAAAAGAAGCTCGTCAAAGGTAAGGCATGAATTATATTTTTATTTCTGCATTTTATGTCGCGCCTGCAGGGTTGAAATATGGTATCTCTCTTTGTTTACTATAGTGCTATCCTCAGATAATAGCATTGTTTTCTTTCGCCAAAAAGCCTTTTTGAAATCTGACATGTTGGCTGGATTCACAACAAGTGTAGCTTTAATTTGCTATCTTGCAAGTGTGATTTAATGAAAGTTTGATTTTATAGTCATTTATTTGAATTTGGCGCTCTGCATTTTCCCTGGCTTTTGGCCAGGTGGGACATCCCACATATCCCAGAGAGGTTTTTAAGAAAGAAACCAAATTCTTATGAAAGCTCTTCACTTCATGTGTCTCCAGTGATAGTTAAAAGAGAGGAGCAAGAGTAAATATACTTGTCACTTCTTCTCCAAATAAAGAAGAGAGACAGTCTAGTCCAAAAGGAAAGGTCAAAAGGTAAAGAAACAACAGTGTGTTTTCTTCAAGAGTGTGTTTTCCTCATGGAAGACACTGCTTCTGCTGTGTGTTATACAAGGAAATGCCATACAACACAACTTCTCTGTACCTAGCACTGAGGGGTATGCCACAAAGCAGGATAAATGAGTTAGCCAGCTGACTGATAAGCAACCAGAAAAAACTATTGATTTTATAATTAAATAAAAAAGCTAAACTTAGATATGTCTATTCATTTGTTAAATTAATTAGACCATAATTAGACCATAATAAAAAGTTATATCAGAATATTTAAATAAGCTAACTGGCTAACTGCGAGGACATATGCTGGGAGACGAGAAACAAGTACAGGGAGTGAATATTTAATAAATAATAGACTTGAAACAAAACACGGACAGCATCTGGACAGGGGAAACATAACGACATTAATGCTGACAAAGGGATCAAACTGAGGAGTAGACAGATATAGAGGAGGCAATCAATAAAATAACGGAGTCCAGGTGAGTCCAATGAAGCACTGAGGTGTGGGAGCCCGACAAGCCGGCTGAGGTGTGGGAGCCCGACGAGCCGGCTGAGGCGTGGGAGCCCGACGAGCCGACTGAGGCGTGGGAGCCCGACGAGCCGGCTGAGGCGTGGGAGCCGAACGAGCCTGCTGAGGCGTGGGAGCCTGATGAGCTGGCTGACAGTATCCAACGCACACCTGAGCCAGCTAAGGCATGGAAGCCTGACGAGCCAGCTGAGGCATCCTCGGTTCCTCCAACCAAACCAAAAACAAAAAATCTCCCTGATACTTCCAATATTGGTGTTCAGTGTTCTGTGAGGACAGACGCTGGGAGACGAAAAGCAAGTACAGGGAGTGAATATTTAATAAATAACAGATATGAAACAAAACACGGACAGCGTCTGGACAGGGGAAACATAACGACATTAATGCTGACATGGGGATCTAACTGAGGAATAGACAAATATAGAGGAGACAATCAATAAAGTGATGGATTTCAGGTGAGTCCAATGTAGCTCTGATGCGTGAAATGATGGTGACAGGTGTACGTAATGATGGGCATCCTGGCATCCTCGAGTGCCAGAGAGGGGGAGCGGGAGCAGGCGTGACACTAACTCCATAATCCTGCTTTGTAGAATACAACTATGATATACAGTACCAGTTTCAACAGTTTTAGAATAATAGTGAAGACATCAAAACTATGAAATAACATATATGGAATCATGTAGTAACAGAAAAAGGGCTAAATATATCAAAATATATTTGAGATTTGAGATTCATCAAAGTAGCCACCATTTGCCTTGATGACAGCTTTGCACACTCTTGGCATTCTCTCAACCAGCTTCATGAGGTAGTCACCTGGAATGCATTTAAATTAACAGGTGTGCCTTGTTAAAAGTGAATTTGTGGAATTTCTTTCCTTCTTAATGAGTTTGAGCCAATCAGTTGTTGTGACCAGGTATGGGTGGTATACAGAAGATAGCCCTATTAGATAAAAGACCAAGTCCATATCATGGCAAGAACAGCTCAAATAAGCAAAAACAAATGACAGTCCATCATTACTTTAAGACATGAAGGTCAGTAAATCCGGAGAATTTCAAGAACTTTGAAAGTTTCTCCAAGTGCAGTCGCAAAACATAGTTAAGCACTATGATGAAACTGGCTAAAGTTTCCTTGCATACTAAAGGACAGCAATAAGAAGAAGAGACTTGCTTGGGCCAAGAAACATGAGCAATGGACATTAGACCAGTGGAAATCTGTCCTTTGGTCTGATGAGTCCAAATTTGAGATTTTTGGTTCCAACCGCCATGTCTTTGTGAAACGCCGAGTAGGTGAACGGATGATCTCTGCATGTGTAGTTCCCACCGTGAAGCATGGAGGAGGAGGTGTGATGGTGTGTGGGTGCTTTGCTGGTGACACTGTTGGTGATTTATTTAGAATTCAAGGCACACTTGGTTTGCACTTAGTGGGAATATCATTTGTGTTTCAACAGGACAACGGCCCAACACACCTCCAGGCTTTGTAAGAGCTATTTGACTAAAAGGAGATTGATGGAGTGCTACATAAGATGATCTTGCCTCCACAATCACCTGACCTCAACCCAATTGAGATGGTTTGTGAGGAGTTGGACCGCAGAGTGAAGGAAAAGCAGCTAACATGTGCTCAGCATATGTGGGAACTCCTTCAAGACTGTTGGGGAAAAAATCCAGGTGAAGCTGGTTGAGAGAATGCCAAGAATGTGCAAAGCTGTCATCAAGTCAAAGGATGGCTACTTTGAAGAATAAACAAATTCAAATATATTTTATAACACTTTTTTGGCTACTACATGAATCCATATGTGTTATTTCATAGTTTTGATGTCTTCACTATTGTTCTACAATGTAGAAAATATAAAAAATTAAGAAAAACCCTTGAATGAGTAGGTGTGTCCAAACTTTAGACTGGTACTGTACTTTTGCCCTCACTGTCACCTGCAAGAAAACAACAACAAGAAAACAACAACAACAACCGTGAACCCTAACACATTCTTTACGTCTCTCACGACTGGATGGGAATCAGGTGGACATGAGTCTGCAGTGTGGAGCTGTCTGCTCCCACTCCCAGTGTGTTGTGTATAAACAGAGGTAGAGGTGAGAGGTGCCTCCTCACCACCCTCCACTGGCTGATTGTGTTGACCTGCAGTCACATGCTCACTGGAGAATGTGATTGGCTAATTGCCTTGAAATCCAATAGAAAGGCTTCAAACGGCAGGATTACCTAACGAACCTGTTAAAGATTTTGAGGCGCTCTCTCTCTCACACACACAACACACGCGACACACACACACACACACACAACTCCTTGTCGTACTAATTAAAAAGTGCTGAAGCAGTTTCCACCCCCATTGTTGCACCATAACCACGATCTCTCTGTGAAAACAACCAAAGGAAAAAAACTGCTGTGGATGGATAATATATTCTGGACGGCATTGGCGCTCGTCCAACAGTGTAAGATTAATAATTTAATCCGAGTTGCCTTGCTAGCAGGACTGTGAATCAGAACTCAGTGACCGCAGGGAATTGTACCTGCAATGTACTATATTTTCTGGATCAGGTTGTACATTTCTACCTCTGTTGTTGTGTTGATCTGTTCGAAGAGGATTGTTCCAGGATGGTTTTCCATGTGTGTGTGTGTGTGTGTGTGTGTGTGTGTGTGTGTGTGTCCATAAAAAGCGTGGATTGGCATGCCCTTATTTAGGAGTGCTGTGTTTGGCAGAATTTAGTTTTAGCGGGCTAGCGTAGATTTCCCATGTGGGGCTGAGAGCAGGTTGTTAGGGCCAGGAGGTCTAATTAGACTAGCGGAGGAAGGCTTAAATTAAGCAACGGGCTGGCACAGATAAACAGAGAGCAGACACAAAAACTAACAGCAGCGCTACCATGATAGCCTCACACACACATTCAGACTCACATGCACACACACTGACGCATATACACACCACGCACGCACACAAGAACACCAGACACACACCTAGAACCAGGACAGTCCAACACACACACAACCAGCTAATGGGGATCTGAAAATAAAACGGATTAACAACGTGATATTGTGCAGTACATCCTTGCTATTGTGCATTGCTGTGGATCTGTACATGTTATGTTATGGCAAGAGTTGTTCTGCACTCAAAGCATTGCTGTGCTATTGGTACTGGGGTACCCTCAGGGCAGACCTATGATAAAGTACCTACCCTCAAGGTAGACCTATGATAAAGTACCTACCCTCAGGGCAGTAGCACCTGGGTCCTGCCAGGCTGCTGGAGCAGGTAGCCCCGTTTCTGCAGGGCTGAGACAGGCAGTGGTCCACCTGCAACTGGCAAAGATCACCCTGGAACCCTGTAGCACACAGACGAAACACAGGGTCACATAGCATTAAACCTGAACACACACAGGAGCCAAATATACACACGCAACTCTAACGCATTGACATGCAAACCATCCAACTACCACTATAACAAGCATGCACGGATGCATCACACACACACACACACACACACACATTTCACACCGGTCACCCTACGTCTCACACTTCCCCATGACTGTCTATCTTCATTAACTCATTAGGTCAATTCAAAACAGAACCCTCACTCTTCCAAGAACAAGTCAACAAGTCCTGCATCTAGCCAATTACCTCCAGCCTTACTACCCATCAAGCCAATTAACATCAATCATGTAGTGCGGCCTCCATATTGCTCTGGATGAGCCTGTGAGAACCCACTGCCCTCAGTCTGTCAGGCAGACAGACATACCACCACAGTCCTGTAATCACCCTTCTCTAATAAGATGTGGCTGGCCATCAACAACAGCCTCTGCTTCTATAACAAGGTAATTAACCTGTCAAGTAGATCAGAGCTGCACTCACTGGCCCGGGCCCCAAATATATCTAGTTGATAAGTTGAAAGGTTGTATTCTTCTCTGCATTCCCTATTTCATTTGGAGACACTCACACACACACACGCAGGCATGCATTCCACATGGGGTTGGGCAGAGCGGGCTCGTAATGGCTGGAGAGGAATCGGTGGAATGGTGTCAAACACTTCAAACACTTTTGATTTGCAAGTGTTTGATGCCATTCCATTTGCACCGTTCCGGCCATTATTATGAGCCGTTCTCCCCTCAGCAGGCTCCTGTGATGCACGCTCATACGCATGTACAGACACACACACACACACACACACACACACAGTAGTTACCTGGAGGGCAGATACAAGTGAAGTTACGGCCCTCGTCCCCCTGCCTCAAGTCACTACAGATGGCGTAGTTCTGGCAGGGCCTGAGGCGGCAGGCATCAAACTCCTCACAGAATATCCCAGAGTAACCATCCTCACACTCACAGAAGAAGGTGCTCTAGAGGTCAGAGGGGACACGGGGTCACTGTCACATACTGACTCAAAACACTTTATACATCACTGGGATGGTTCTGGATACTGGGGCTACATGGGGCTCTGCGATTCTCTATTTTTAGTCCTGTACACCCCACCGATGCCCTTTTCCTCCCAGCTCCCCATAGTGTGGTGTGCTAAATCACCCTGTAACAATGCACCTGTAGGGGGGAGGGAACGAGTTAGCAGGACCTCAGTCTATCACGCGTCTCCTCTCTCCTCTCCCTCCCTTCCTCTCTTCTCTTTTCTTTTCTCTCACTCTTCACCTTGGTTCTCTCCATTTCCTCTCTACTCCTCTGTGCAGCAGTGATCAGTGTGCTAACAGTGACGCCCCTAGGGACCTAGCGAGAGGGGGGGCCCCAGGGAGTAGTAGAGATGCAGGACTTAAGAACTCTGTCTCCATCCCACAATACCTTTCTGGCAATAAGGCATGGTCTTTATTCTGTCTTGCTTATCTTTTTCTCCTCTCAGTCTCCTGTTGCTATGTTACCGCATAGTGTATCATCAAGACAATAGTATCGCAATCTTACAATATTCTGCTGAATTACAGCAGTTACCTTCTAGTATATTGAGGGGAAAACCTGTTTTCTGAATATTGAAAGTGACATTTTAAGCCTTGAAATATTGTTCACAGGATCAAGCCCAAAGACAAGGGACTGATTCACCAACTCAAGGGCAGCTGACATCACATATCTGATCCCTGACCTCTTACCACAGAGGGCTGAGTGATGCACTTCCCCTTCCCAGAGCATTGTGGGTCGCTGAAGCGGCTGCCAGGCTCCACACAGCTGCTGGCCTTCACTGTCAGATTGAGACGCAGGGTGACCTCCGAGCCACTGGGGGCGCCCATGCGCAACACACCTACAACGGGAGAGAGAAAAAACAGTTATTCTAAGGTCCTAGCTGATTCACCCTGATAAATATGAAAAGGCTGACTACATGTGAGCAATATTGAACAAACTGCCTATTTAACTAGAGAGAAAATGGTGGTTGGGGTGAGGGGTCGACAAGGACTTAGGTACAGAGGCTAGGTGCAGAGAGAAGTGATGGTTCCTTGCAAAGAAGATTATGTTTAAACTAACAGAAGATGAACATCATTGTGCGCAACATTGACAAATGTTCTAGGAGGGGTTGCATATGGATCATTGCCTGGATAAGACACCTCTAGCTGCCACTGCAAAAGAAAAATGGATTCCTCTGCAACCAACTATTAGAGAAATGTTGAAGAAAAGGCCATGTGAGCAAATATGAATCAAAACAGAAGCATCCATTTTAAAATAGACTCAAAGTGAAGATTAACAGTCATCGTTATTAACCTGCTCTGAGCCAATAAGGCGTGAGCACAGCCAGGATAAGTCATTGCCACAGCAAAGCCCTGCAGCCAATCAGGAGTCTGTACAAGCTGGTCCCCTAACACCTCGCCATTTTCTGGTTAGATCAGCCCAGTGACGTCTGTTCCTCACAACACAAGCTCACAAATGCACAGTCACTGCTCTTCTTGTATGCAGCACTCCCATGCAGTCACACACATGCTGCGTTTAGACAGGCAGCCCAATTCTGATACTTTTTTCACTAATTGGTCTTTTGACCAATCACATCAGATGTTTTCACATCAGATCTTTTTCAGAGGTGAACTGATTGGGCAAAAGAGCAATTAGTGAGAGGAAAAAATCAGAATTGAGCTGCCTGTCTAAACGTAGCATTAAACACGCACACTGTAAAAAGGACAACTTCACCGCATCAAAGGGACGATGGATGGGGCCATGTACCGTCAAATCTTGGGTGAGTACCTCCTTCCCTCAGCCAGGGCATTGACAAAGACCAAAAACACACGGCCAAGGCAACAAAGGAGTGGCTCAAGAAGAAGCACATGAAGGTCCTGGAGTGGCCTAGCTAGTCTCCAGACCTTAATCCCATAGAAAATCTGTGGAGGGAGCTGAAGGTTCGAGTTGCCAAACGTCAGCCTCGAAACCTTAATGACTTGGAGAAGATGTGCAAAGAGGAGTGGGACAAAATCCCTCCTGAGATGGTTGCAAACCTGAGGGCCAACTACAAGAAACGTCTGTCCTCTGTGATTGCCAACAAGGGTTTTGCCACCAAGTACTAAGTCATGTTTTGCAGAGGGGTCAAATATGTATAACATTTTTGACATGCGTTTTTCTGGATTTTGTTGTTGTTCTGACAGTTATTCTGTCTCTCACTTATAGACGGATCATTTCTTTGTCAGTGGGCAAACGTACAAAATCAGCAGGGGATAAAATACTGTTTTCCCTCACTGTATATTTTACAGTCCACTCTGTATGCCACCATCAGTATTTCATTCACACCATCTGTCTCATGTACGTACATGCATCCATGCACGAGTGGGAACGTGTGTGCACATGTGGGAACGTGTGTGCACGTGTGGGAACGTGTGTGCACGAGTGGGAACGTGTGTGCACGTGTGGGAACGTGTGTGCACGTGTGGGAACGTGTGTGCACGAGTGGGAATGTGTGTGCATGAGTGGGAACGTATGCTCACGTGTGCGTGTGTAGTGCATGTTTTTGCATGTGAGGCAGATTATGTGGGATGCACACAAGCAGACATAAACACAGCTCCACAGCAGTCTTACTCTCAAGGACGTGACTCATTTATTATCCAGAGTGGTAAACCGCCAAACACGATGACAGAAAAACAACACTTTCTCTCTCTTTAATTCTCTCTCCCCTTCCTCTCCTCTCTCCCATCCCTCACTCTATCTCTCTCTCTTCTCCCCCCCTCTCTCTTGATGTTGCCCCCCCACGAACACCATCTCCTCAGACAGAGCCGCAGGATCTCAGGCGGAGTGTCTCCAGCCAGCACAAGGTCAGTGGACAGACAAGCTGAGACATGACAAAGCTGTGTTGTTATGGAGGCCACGCACAGGGGTCAAGTAGAAAATTCACTCAAGGGTAGGACACCAATTATGACGCCACACCTGCTGGGATCTACCGAACCCTCAGGGCGTACGTTACTGTAACATTCCTCAATGAAAATAGAAAGACTTAGCCATAAAATATGCAGAAAGATAACAAAATTGAATTCCAGAGCCAAGTGTTTATGTGCGCCACCCCCATACAAATGAGCCATTATCATACTGTTTATGGATTTTATGGATATTGTGTTCTTGATTGACATTTCATGCAAATTACTGATCCAGACAACTCGGAACACAGCAGAGAATGTGAATGGTAAAATTGAAGACATGATGGAATATCATACTATCTTATTCATGGCTCTAACTTTGAGGTACCTTACACCAATAAACTACACGTATGTTCTACGTATAAATATGTATTATATGCACTTTTATCACTAGATGTGCTATGCAAGGATACATTACCTTGGAGTTGAAGATAGCCATCTCTAACCCAAAATACAGTATGCACCAATGACAGGTTTGGAAATATGGAAGTGATAGTGCCATAACACATATGCACATATGTTTACCACCAAATGGACAGACAGAATAGAGTAACCTATATTCCTCCATATGGTTTTTAACAGTTGTATTGAAGTGGCAGGAAGCCTTCTGTTCCACATGGGAACCAATAGGATTACATAAGTAAGTAAATTGAGATGGAGGAGGGGCCTTACTGAGGAAGTAATTGTGTCTTATGCACTACACCATCAGATGTGCTACTGGATTCATTTCTTAGGAGATTGTAACCTCTTACCATAAAACATACGCACCAGTGGTAGGTAAACAAGTGCTTGCTACATGTGTCTAGGTTTCCCACAAGATGGACAGGAGGAGAGAATAACAGGAGAAAGTTCCTTCCTCCATACTATTGTTTTTGTTTGTGACCAACTTTTAATTTAGTTAAGTATATATATTTTTTTTTCGGGGGGGGGGGGGGGGGGGGTACAGGTGCAAACACTATCAAGGAAATGCATGCAAAGATAACCCAACCCACCCCTCCTCCACATCTATCCGCTCGCATCCTCCCTCCCCACCCGGAAACCATGTTTCCCACCCCCCCACCTCCCGAATCCATATAGTTTTTTTGTAGCAGTATTATTGTAGTTGTGGAAGTGCTTCCTACTTACTGAGGAAGTAGTTGTGTCCCAGGGGGAGGAAGTGGTCAGGGACCACCAGTCCATCTGAGACCTGCTGGAACCACATGATGGTCCCCTCCACCAAGGAGGAATTCTGGAAGCCATCCTTGTCAACACGCCACAGGACGGGAGCGTCACTCACATTCACCACAATCCTGAAGAGAGAGGGAGTGGGTAGGGGGATAGAGAGGGAGAGAGAGGGAGGGAGAGGGGAGGGGGATAGAGAGGGAGAGAGAGGGAGGGAGAGGGGAGGGGGATAGAGAGGGAGAGAGAGAGAGGGGAGAGGGAGGGGGATAGAGAGGGAGAGAGAGAGAGGGGAGAGGGGAGGGGGGATAGAGAGGAGAGAGAGAGAGAGGGAGAGGGGAGGGGGATAGAGAGGGAGAGAGAGAGAGGGGAGAGGAGAGGGGAGGGGGATAGAGAGTGTAAGAGAGAAAGAGAGTCTGAGCCAAACACTTTTGTAACCAGCCTGCTACAGTGCTTTCAGAAAGTATTCATACCCTTTGATTTATTCCACATCTTGTTGTTACAGCCAGAATATTTAAAAATAATACAATTACAAAAATTCACACTCATCTACACACCCCATCATGACAAAGAGAAAACATGTTTTTTTTTACATTTGAGCAAATTGATTTAAAAAAAATGATATACAGAAATATCTAACTTAAATAAGTATTCACACACCTTTGTTATGACACTCCAAATTGAACTTAGGTGCATCCAATTTCTTTGTTCATCCTTGACATGGAGTCCACCTGTGGCCAATTCAATTGTTTGGACATGATTTAGAACGATACATACACGCCTATAGTAGGGTCCACAGTTGACAGTGCATGTCAGAGCAGAAACTATAACATGAAGTCCAATGAACTGTCCGTAGATCTCCGAGATAGAATTGTGATGAGGCATATATCTGGGAAACAATTTCAAGAGTGTTGAACGTTTCCAAGAGCACCGTGGTCTCCATCATTGGGAAATTGAACATCCAAACTGAGCAACCGTGCAAGAAGGACCCAATGACCACTCTAACAGATCTACAGAGTTCCTTGGCTGTGATGGGAGAACCTGCTAGAAAGACAACAGTCTCTACAGCACTTCAACAATCTGGGCTTTATGGGAGAGTGGCCAGACAGAAGCCACATAATACACCTGGAGTTTGCAAAAACACATGTGAACAACTCTGTGATCATAAGGCAAATTATTCTGTGGTCTGATGTGACAAAAATTTAACTCTTTGGCCTGAATGCAAAGCGGTATGTCTGGAGAAAACCAGGCACAGCTCAGCACCCATATAACACCATTCCTACCGTGAAACATGGTGGTGGCGGCATCATGCTATGGGGTTGCTTTTCAGTGGCAGAGGCTGGGAGACTGGTAAGGATAGAGAGAACAATTAATGGAGCCAAATACAAGCAGATCCTTGATGAAAACCTGCTTCAGAGTGCAAACAACCTTGGACTGGGGGCGAAGATTTGACCCCAAGCATACAGCCAAAGCAATGCTGGAATGGCTTTAGATCAAGAATGTGAAAGTCCTTGAGTCAAAGCCTAGAAATCTGTGAGAAATGCTGTTCACCGCTACTCCCCATCTAACTTAACAGAGCTTGAGAAAATCTGCAAGGAAGAATGGGGGAAAATCCACAAATCCAGATGTGCAAAGCTGATACAAACATACCCAAAAATTACTCAAAGCTGTTATCGCCGGCAAAGTATTAACTCAGGGGTGTGAAGTATCAACTCAGGGGTGTGAATACTTATGTAAAGTAGATATTTCTGTATTTCAATTTCAATAAATCTGCTTTCACTTTGTCATTATGGAATATTGTGTGTAGATGCGTGAGAACACAACAAAATGGGAAATGAGTCAAGGGGTATGAATACCTTCTGAAGGGACTGTATACGTTTTTATAAAACACACAAAACCCTGTGCTAGTAGGATGGGATGGTGGACATGAGTAATGCCTGTTCCTGTCTGTCTCAGTGGGGGTACTATACTGCTCACTGTGGTGACTGTACAGCCCCGGAGGCCAGGGAGTAGAGTTATGACTGATGTGGTCAAGGGCCATTACTCATCTGACTTTGGGCCAATTACTTGAAGAGAGAGTCTCTCTGCACAGACAGAGAGTGTCAGCAAAGCAGATGCACTCTAACTCAACAGAAGACCAGCTACACTCCCAGACTCCTCCCACTGGCTGAGTCACTCACAGATAAATAAAACATACACACATAAGTAAGAAAGCATTGACCTTTCTAAAGCCTTCGATAATGCTGACAATTATTTTTTTTGCATAAATTACAAACTTATGGGCTTCGAAATAGAGACCTCGAACTGGTTTAGGAGCTACTTGGTTTATAGGAAACAACTTGTTTGTTTCGTGGCACAGTATCGGAGTTCAAGAACATGCCCTGTGGAGTTCCTCAAGGTTTGATCCTTGGTTTATAGCGTTTTAAATGTATGTTAATGTCAGTTTTGATTGATTGTACACTTTATATTGTTTGCTGATGACACCAACATCTTTCTGTCTGATAAAGATGGTCAGAAATTGATCGTTAAAATGAATTCGTAATAAAACAAATTTAGACGACTGGTTTAAAGCAAATAAGGTGTCTTAAAATTAGGGCTGTCAAAGTTATGCGCAACCTGTTTATCGTTTTACACCGTAAATCATGTCTCCATTTCTTCACCGCATGGAAACGTTCAAGAACACGTGTTTTAGTAACAGACCCTTTTAAGCACAGAACACAACATGGAACACAGCTACAGTAAAATGGCTGAAGACTGTGTGCCTCTAGCCAGAATCATGTAAAAGTTATGCCCGATATTACCAGAGTTATATTTTTTCGTAAACTTCAAGAACACTGATAAGAGGGAATAGGCCTACTTAAACATTGATAAGAAGGAGTAGGCCTACTTAAACATTGATAAGAGGGAGTAGGCCTACTTAAACATTGATAACAGGGAGTAGGCCTACTTAAACATTGATAACAGGGAGTAGGTCTACTTAAACATTGATAACAGGGAGTAGGCCTACTTAAACATTGATAACAGGGAGTAGGCCTACTTAAACATTGATAACAGGGAGTAGGTCTACTTAAACATTGATAACAGGGAGTAGGCCTACTTAAACATTGATAACAGGGAGTAGGCCTACTTAAACATTGATAAGAGGGAGTAGGCCTACTTAAACATTGATAAGAGGGAGTAGGCCTACTTAAACATTGATAAGAGGGAGTAGGCCTACTTAAACATTGATAAGAGGGAGTAAGCCTACTTAAACATTGGGAGCATTAATAGCTGTATGTTACAGTGACTTGTGTTGTTTATGGTGAAAATGCTATTTAAACATTCTGATGTAGATCATGTTGTGTTGTTTATGGTGAAAATGCTATTTAAACATTCTGATGTAGATCATTTTGTGTTGTTTATGGTGAAAATGCTATTTAAACATTCTGATGTAGATCATTTTGTGTTGTTTATGGTGAAAATGCTATTTAAACATTCTGATGTAGATCATTTTGTGTTGTTTATGGTGAAAATGCTATTTAAACATTCTGATGTAGATCATTTTGTGTTGTTTATGGTGAAAATACTATTTAAACATTCTGATGTAGATCATTTTGTGTTGTTTATGCTATTTAAACATTCTGATGTAGATCATTTTGTGTTGTTTATGGTGAAAATGCTATTTAAACATTCTGATGTAGATCATTTTGTGTTGTTTATGGTGAAAATGCTATTTAAACATTCTGATGTAGATCATTTTGTGTTGTTTATGGTGAAAATACTATTTAAACATTCTGATGTAGATCATTTTGTGTTTCTGTCCCTTACAATCAAAGCATAATATTCCTGTAACTCTGCACTGCTTTTTAAATGGAGAAATATTTATTTAGGGCCACACATGAGCAAATCGCGATTAACTAATGCCATTAACTCGATTCATTAGTTAAATCATTTGACAGCCCAATTTGAATTATTAAAAAGCTTTTACATGCTCGTGATTCTACATTTTCTATTAGGAAATCGATTATCCCGCGTTCAATCCACAAAATTCTTGGGGGTCCTCATTGATGAAAAAACAAACTTCAAAAATCACATTTCATTTGTTTAAAAAAATATTGATGGGGCTGCAGCTGAGAGGTTCACCATTTCCAGTTCCTCGGTGCGCACATCACAGAGCACCTGAAATGGACCAATCACACCGACACCGGGCTGGAGAAGGTGCAACAGTGCCTCTTCAACGTCAGGTGGCTGAAGAAATTTCGCATGGGCCCTCAGATCCTCAAGAAGTTCTACAGCTGCACCATCGAGAGAATCTTAACCGGCTGTATCACCGTCTGGTATTGCAACTGCACCGCCTTCAACCGCAAGGATCTATAGAGGGTGGTGCGGGCGGCTCAATACATCACTGGGGGGGGCGAGCTCTCTGACATCCAGGACATTTACACCAGGCAGTATCAGAGTAAGGCCTGGAAGATCACCAAGGACTCCTAGTTATCCGAGCCATGGACTGTTCACTCTGTTACAATCTGGCAAGCAGTATCGAAGCATCGGTTCTCGAAGCAACAGGCTCCGAGACAGCTTCTACCACCAGGCCATCAGCCTGCTGAACAGCTAACCCTAGCTGACTCCCTGCAAAGACCTGACAACTTGTTTTTTTTATTATACTTTTTTATTATTGATAGTGATTATTGGGCTGCATTGTTGAAGGAGCTATAGCACGCAAGCATTTCACTGTACCTTATATACATGCTGTAAGCTGTGTATGTACGACTACAATTTGAAGTAAGTAAAGAAGCAATCTCATCTCTCTCTCTCTCTCTCTCTGTAGCCATCTTCCATTCAGCCTCGTTCTCATTAGCATTCCTAAATTGATGTCACTTTCAGTTTGTGTCTGCGTGTGTGTGTCTGCATGTGAGCTTGCACAAGCGCAGGCGCCATCAGTAATTAGACAACACACCAACACAACACAAAAACTTTATTTGCATGCAACCAAGAGCAGACACTGTTGTGCTGATAAAGACCTCTTATGTCTCCACTCCCCCGTCATTCATAAAGACACACTATAAATATACACCTACCACTTTGCAAGACCAATAAAGGACATTTATGATGCTTGCTTAAATCAGAACACATTGCAGTCAGGCACTATACTTGGGCAACACAATGGAGGTAATTTTCTACCATCGGGTTGCTGACTAAATAATGAAAGACTGCAAGTTCCATGTAAATGACACAGGACGATAATCATAAGACAATGATCTCAAGGGAAGACAGATGTAGTGCCGTCTCCAGTGTGGTTTTATGCAGAACTACAGTTCACTTTGGAGAGAAGGAGAGGTTAGGATAAACAGGAGAGAGAGGGAGAGGTTAGGATAAACAGGGGAGGGAGGGAGATGTTAGGATAAACAGGAGAGAGAGGGATAGGTTATGATAAACAGGAGAGAGAGGGATAGGTTAGGATAAACAGGGGAGGGAGGGAGAGGTTAGGATAAACAGGGGAGGGAGGGAGAGGTTAGGATAAACAGGAGAGGGAGGGAGAGGTTAGGATAAACAGGGGAGGGAGGGAGAGGTTAGGATAAACAGGAGAGAGAGGGAGAGGTTAGGATAAACAGGAGAGAGAGGGAGAGGTTAGGATAAACAGGAGAGAGAGGGAGAGGTTAGGATAAACAGGAGAGGGAGGGAGAGGTTGGGATAAACAGGGGAGGGAGGGAGAGGTTAGGATAAACAGGAGAGAGAGGGAGAGGTTAGGATAAACAGGGGAGGGAGGAGAGGTTAGGATAAACAGGAGAGAGAGGGAGAGGTTAGGATAAACAGGGGAGGGAGGGAGAGGTTAGGATAAACAGGGAGGGAGGGAGAGGTTAGGATAAACAGGAGAGAGAGGGAGAGGTTAGGATAAACAGGAGAGAGAGGGAGAGGTTAGGATAAACAGGAGAGAGAGGGAGAGGTTAGGATAAACAGGAGAGGGAGGGAGAGGTTGGGATAAACAGGGGAGGGAGGGAGAGGTTAGGATAAACAGGAGAGGGAGGGAGAGGTTAGGATAAACAGGGGAGGGAGGGAGAGGTTAGGATAAACAGGGGAGGGAGGGAGAGGTTAGGATAAACAGGAGAGGGAGGGAGAGGTTAGGATAAACAGGGGAGGGAGGGAGAGGTTAGGATAAACAGGGGAGGGAGGGAGAGGTTATGATAAACAGGAGAGGGAGGGAGAGGTTAGGATAAACAGGGGAGGGAGGGAGAGGTTAGGATAAACAGAAGAGAGGGAGAGGTTAGGATAAACAGAAGAGAGAGGGAGAGGTTAGGATGAACAGGTGAGAGAGGGAGATGTTAGGATAAACAGGGGAGGGAGGGAGAGGTTAGGATAAACAGGAGAGAGGGAGAGGTTAGGATGAACAGGTGAGAGAGGGAGATGTTAGGATAAACAGGGGAGGGAGGGAGAGGTTAGGATAAACAGGGGAGGGAGGGAGAGGTTAGGATAAACAGGAGAGAGGGAGAGGTTAGGATAAACAGGAGAGAGAGGGAGAGGTTAGGATAAACAGGAGAGGGAGGGAGAGGTTAGGATAAACAGAAGAGAGAGGGAGAGGTTAGGATAAACAGGGGAGGGAGGGAGAGGTTAGAATAAACAGGAGAGAGAGGGAGAGGTTAGGATAAACAGGAGAGGGAGGGAGAGGTTAGGATAAACAGAAGAGAGAGGGACAGGTTAGGATAAACAGGGGAGGGAGGGAGAGGTTAGGATAAACAGGGGAGGGAGGGAGAGGTTAGGATAAACAGGAGAGGGAGGGAGAGGTTAGGATAAACAGGGAGAGAGGGAGAGGTTAGGATAAACAGGGGAGGGAGGGAGAGGTTAGGATAAACAGGGGAGGGGGAGAGGTTAGGATAAACAGGGGAGGGAGGGAGAGGTTAGGATAAACAGGAGAGAGAGGGAGAGGTTGGGATAAACAGGGGAGGGAGGGAGAGGTTAGGATAAACAGGAGAGAGAGGGAGAGGTTAGGATAAACAGGGGAGGGAGGGAGAGGTTAGGATAAACAGGAGAGAGAGGGAGAGGTTAGGATAAACAGGGGGAGGGAGGGAGAGGTTAGGATAAACAGGGGAGGGAGGGAGAGGTTAGGATAAACAGGAGAGAGAGGGAGAGGTTAGGATAAACAGGAGAGAGAGGGAGAGGTTAGGATAAACAGGAGAGAGAGGGAGAGGTTAGGATAAACAGGAGAGGGAGGGAGAGGTTGGGATAAACAGGGGAGGGAGGGAGAGGTTAGGATAAACAGGAGAGGGAGGGAGAGGTTAGGATAAACAGGGGAGGGAGGGAGAGGTTAGGATAAACAGGGGAGGGAGGGAGAGGTTAGGATAAACAGGGGAGGGAGGGAGAGGTTAGGATAAACAGGAGAGGGAGGGAGAGGTTAGGATAAACAGGGGAGGGAGGGAGAGGTTAGGATAAACAGGGGATGGAGGGAGAGGTTAGGATAAACAGGAGAGGGAGGGAGAGGTTAGGATAAACAGGGGAGGGAGGGAGAGGTTAGGATAAACAGAAGAGAGAGGGAGAGGTTAGGATAAACAGAAGAGAGAGGGAGAGGTTAGGATGAACAGGTGAGAGAGGGAGATGTTAGGATAAACAGGGGAGGGAGGGAGAGGTTAGGATAAACAGGAGAGAGGGAGAGGTTAGGATGAACAGGTGAGAGAGGGAGATGTTAGGATAAACAGGGGAGGGAGGGAGAGGTTAGGATAAACAGGGGAGGGAGGGAGAGGTTAGGATAAACAGGAGAGAGAGGGAGAGGTTAGGATAAACAGGAGAGAGAGGGAGAGGTTAGGATAAACAGGGGAGGGAGGGAGAGGTTAGGATAAACAGGAGAGAGCGGGAGAGGTTAGGATAAACAGGAGAGAGAGGGAGAGGTTAGGATGAACAGGTGAGAGAGGGAGATCTTAGGATAAACAGGGGAGGGAGGGAGAGGTTAGGATAAACAGGAGAAACAGGAGGATGAACAGGTGAGAGAGGAGATGTTAGGATGAACAGGTGAGAGAGGGAGATGTTAGGATAAACAGGGGAGGGAGGGAGAGGTTAGGATAAACAGGGGAGGGAGGGAGAGGTTAGGATAAACAGGAGAGAGGGAGAGGTTAGGATAAACAGGAGAGAGAGGGAGAGGTTAGGATAAACAGGAGAGGGAGGGAGAGGTTAGGATAAACAGAAGAGAGAGGGAGAGGTTAGGATAAACAGGGGAGGGAGGGAGAGGTTAGAATAAACAGGAGAGAGAGGGAGATGTTAGGATAAACAGGAGAGAGAGGGAGAGGTTAGGATAAACAGGGGAGGGAGGGAGAGGTTAGGATAAACAGGAGAGGGAGGGAGAGGTTAGGATAAACAGGAGAGAGAGGGAGAGGTTAGGATAAACAGGAGAGAGAGGGAGAGGTTAGGATAAACAGGGGAGGGAGGGAGAGGTTAGGATAAACAGGAGAGGGAGGGAGAGGTTAGGATAAACAGGAGAGAGAGGGAGAGGTTAGGATAAACAGGAGAGAGAGGGAGAGGTTAGGATAAACAGGAGAGAGAGGGAGAGGTTAGGATAAACAGGGGAGAAAGGGAGAGGTTAGGATAAACAGGAGAGAGAGGGAGAGGTTAGGATAAACAGGGGAGGGAGGGAGAGGTTAGGATAAACAGGAGAGAGAGGAAGAGGTTAGGATAAACAGGGGTGGGAGGAAGAGAGGGAAAGGGAGATTTGGAGCACACAGGGGAGAGAGGGAGAGCACTATGTAAACACACACACACACAAACATATATACACACACAGAGACACGCACTCACACACAGGATGGTACCAGTACTCTTACTTGATGGCAGTCTCCTCGGGCACCTCTAGAGAGAGAGTCAGAGTTCCAGAGGTCAGCTCACACAGCTCAGGACTCACACAATGCAGTCCCTCTGTCACCTGCAACAGGAACACACACACACACACACACACACAAAAACACACACATGCACGGACACACAGAGACACACATACACAATCACAGAAACACACACACACACACACACATACAAACATACACATGAAAATACACACACGAGGCAGAAAGAGGCTAAATGTCATTCTTTTGTAGGACAAATAAAGAAGTTATGTGAACTCTGAACCTAGCTAGCTGATCAGCTGGTCTGTTGTGACTAATAGAGTACATGTAGCATTCATCTCTGACCTGTTCTTTCTCCCACTGCACCACCAAGAGTCTCTGTCCAGCCTTAGGCTGCCACGGCTGCAGCGTGGGAGGGGCCTGCGTTGTAGTGGACACCATGGTTGGCTGGGAGGGCTGAGGGGCGGTTGTGGGCATGGCGGGTGTGGCAGGGTCCCAATTGGAGACAGGCAGCAGGTCCAAGGTGGCTTGCTCACACTTCTCCCCCTTGTACCCCTCGCTGCACTCGCAGGTGTAAGCCTCGCCCTCACCACTGCGGCTACAGTTGCCATGGAAACAGGGGCTGCTGGCACAGGGGTCTGTGAAAAACTGACAACACAAAGAGGAGAGGGAAAATGACTGAACATTTCAGACTCAATATTCGTTGTACATAAACCTCTGTATATTATGGATGCATCACAAATGACCACTTTTCCTCCATAGTGCACTCCTTTTGTCCAGAGCTCCTTACTGTCCGCTAACTACACCCTTTACAACCACTACATCTGGTTAAAAAAAAGTAGTACACTACATGGGGAATAGGGTGTCATTTGAGACAGCCTGTATCCTCACTATTCTGTAACGGCCATCACCATTCCATTGGCTCAGGGGATTCTCCCTTTGTCCATTATTAACACCTGGATGTTTATTACAACTTTTCCTGCTCAGGCTGCAAAACCAACAGTAGCAGAAAGTGTTATACGGCAGTTCTATATTTATATAATGTAAGGGACTCAGTCTAAACTGGTTCACAAGGGGCGGAACTATCAGCCTAAACTCTCAAATCTCACTTTCTTCTATTTGTATTTATTATAGGTAGGTAGTAGCTGCCAAGGTAGCAGCTACTCTTCCATTCTAAAACATTACAATACATTCACAGATTTCACAACACACTGTGTGCCCTCAGGCCCCTACTCCACCACTACCACATATCTACAGTACTGAATCCATGTGTATGTGTGTGTATAGTGCATATGGGGCGGCAGGGTAGCCTAGTGGCTAGAGTGTTGGGCTAGTATGTGTGTGTGTGTGTGTGTGTGTGTGTGTGTGTGTGTGTGTGTGTGTGTGTGTGTGTGTGTGTGTGTGTGTGTGTGTGTGTGTGCGTGCGTGTGTGTGTGTGTGTGTGTGTGTGTGTGTGTGTGTGTGTGTGTGTGTGTGTGTGTGTGTGTGTGTGTATAGTGCATATGGGGCGGCAGGGTAGCCTAGTGGTTAGAGCGTTGGGCTAGTATGTGTGTGTGTGTGTGTGTGTGTGTGTGTGTGTGTGTGTGTGTGTGTGTGTGTGTGTGTGTGTTGCTTCACAGTCCCTGCTGTTTCTTAAATCAAATTTGACTGCTTGCATCAGTTACTTGATGCCTCCCATAGTCTGTTCTGGACTTGGGGACTGTGAAGAGACCTCTTGTGGGGTATGAATGGGTGTCCGAGCTGTGTGCCAGTAGTTTCGACTGATAGCTCGGTGCATTCAACATGTCAATACCTCTCATAAATACAAGTAATGATGAAGTCTCCTCCACTTTGAGCCAGGAGAGATTGACATGCATATTATTAATATTAGCTCTCTGTGTGCATCCAAGGGCCAGCCGTGCTGCCCTGTTCTGAGCCAATTGCAATTTTCCTAAGTCCTTTGTGGCACCTGACCACACGACTGAACAGTAGTCAAGGTGTGACAAAACTAGTACCTGTGGAACCTGTCTTGTTGATAGTGCTGTTAAAAAGGCAGAACATCGCTTTATTATGGACAGACTTCTCCCCATCTTAGCTACTAATGTATCAACATGTTTTGACCATGACAGTTTACAATCCAGGGTAATTCCAAGCAGTTTAGTCATCTCAATTTGCTCAATTTCCACATGATTTATTACAAGATTTAGTTGAGGTTTAGGTTTTAGTGAGTGTTTTGTCCCAAATACAATGCTTTTAGTTTTAGAAATATTTAGGGCTAAATTATTCCTTGCCACCCACTCTGAAACTAACTGCAATTAGTCATTTCAGTCGCTGTAGTAGCTGACGTGCGTATATTGTTTGGTCATCCTGTCTCCTTTGCTTTTCACCATCTCTACTTGCTAAAGCCTGTTGCCAATATGTCCATTTCTCACATTCTAGCTTTGTTGTTGTATGTAAAGGCCACAACAAAAGACACATTAATGCAGTCACAAACAAATACTCAATCACCGGAGGCTCCAGGTTCCTCACGCACACACATGACTTGACTGGACCAGGACAGTCTCTCTTTCATGCTGCTTTATTTATTCCATTAATAATTCACCATATTTGGAGAGAGAATAAAAAAGGTCTGAAGAGATAAATAAAAAAGCTCTGACAAAAGCATTTGAAGGTGAGAGAAGCTGAAGCTAAGCCATGTTGACTCCAGTCCAGGACACGTTGGTCATATTCATTTGCAGGGGTGGTGGAGTAACAGATTACACCCAAAAACAAAAACGATACCTGTAATCTGTTACGTTACCAGCAATCATTATTGTAATCAGATTAAGATACTTTTGAAAATACAGATGATTTTTACATTCAGAAAGATGTTTGCGAGAGAGAGAGAAAAAATCCTTGACACTTCTGTTTTCTCAATGACATTTGAATCAGAATTGAAGGAAGGCGCACGTTTTAAGTTTGTTCCACCTGAGCGAGTCTGACCACAAATCAGAGACCACTATGACGAAACACCAAACGTGTTTGATGGATCGCGGGAAAAGGCTGCTGTAGGCTACAGTCCAAGCAATGTCTTCCAAAAGTACCTGCTGTCGGTATCCAAAGAGGATCCAACTTGTAATATAAAGCTTGGGAGGTAAGGATGATAGCAGTGGTGTAGTCTACGGCGATACGGATATCACTTACAGTTTTCTTCAATTGCTAGCAAGCATCGGTCAATACTGAAGCCACTTCTTCAAAACTCTTCACACGGTCTGCATTACCAACATGCATCTTGGCCAAACAGTTCATCTCACCTCCAAAACTCACTCAAACCACCAAAACACTTCATGTCTCAAAATAAGCTTGTTCGACCAGAACACTGTTAACAATTCTCACTCAGAAAGCATACATTGTCAGTCATAACACACTGATCTAAAACACACTAACAGGGAGCATTACATAAATGAGGAACTTCTCCTTGAAGTTTGAATGATTTCACATAAATCAGTATTTCATTACAGAATAAGAATAACACCTTTTGACTTTGACTGTACTAAAGTATATGTCACAAGAATGAATCAGAAATGTGCTTCAATAGCCTTTCTTTTTTCTATATCTTCGCATTTAATTGTGAAAAATAGAAAGTAGAACGAATTCTAGAAACTCCAGGGCTGCAATAATAATTACATAAAAACATGTATGATCATCATTACTGTCCAGTACTGTGAGGGTTCTAGTTCTCATCAACATGTACAGTATAATCATCATTACTGTCCAGTACTGTGAGGGTTCTAGTTCTCATCAACATGTACAGTATAATCATCATTACTGTCCAGTACTGTGAGGGTTCTAGTTCTCATCAACATGTATAGTATAATCATCATTACTGTCCAGTACTGTGAGGGTTCTAGTTCTCATCAACATGTATAATCATCATTACTGTCCAGTACTGTGAGGGTTCTAGTTCTCATCAACATGTAGTATTCTCACTGTCAGTACATAGTTCTCATCAACATGTACAGTATAATCATCATTACTGTCCAGTACTGTGAGGGTTCTAGTTCTCATCAACATGTACAGTATAATCATCATTACTGTACAGTACTGTGAGGGTTCTAGTTCTCATCAACATGTAGTATAATCAGTCATAATCAGTACTGTGAGGGTTCTAGTTCTCATCAACAGTATAATCACTCATACAGTACAGTACTGTGAGGGTTCTAGTTCTCATCAACATGTATAGTATAATCATCATTACTGTACAGTACTGTGAGGGTTCTAGTTCTCATCAACATGTATAGTATAATCACTCATACTGTACAGTACTGTGAGGGTTCTAGTTCTCATCAACATGTATAATCATCATTACTGTACAGTACTGTGAGGGTTCTAGTTCTCATCAACATGTATAATCATCATTACTGTACAGTACTGTGAGGGTTCTAGTTCTCATCAACATGTACAGTATAATCATCATTACTGTCCAGTACTGTGAGGGTTCTAGTTCTCATCAACATGTAGAGTATAATCATCATTACTGTACAGTACTGTGAGGGTTCTAGTTCTCATCAACATGTATAATCATCATTACTGTCCAGTACTGTGAGGGTTCTAGTTCTCATCAACATGTATAGTATAATCACTCATACTGTACAGTACTGTGAGGGTTCTAGTTCTCATCAACATGTATAATAATCATCAGGGTTTAGTTCTCATCAACATGTATAATCATCATTACTGTACAGTACTGTGAGGGTTCTAGTTCTCATCAACATGTATAATCATCATTACTGTACAGTACTGTGAGGGTTCTAGTTCTCATCAACATGTATAATCATCATTACTGTACAGTACTGTGAGGGTTCTAGTTCTCATCAACATGTATAGTATAATCATCATTACTGTACAGTACTGTGAGGGTTCTAGTTCTCATCAACATGTATAGTATAATCATCATTACTGTACAGTACTGTGAGGGTTCTAGTTCTCATCAACATGTATAATCATCATTACTGTACAGTACTGTGAGGGTTCTAGTTCTCATCAACATGTATAGTATAATCATCATTACTGTCCAGTACTGTGAGGTTCTAGTTCTCATCAACATGTAGTATAATCATCATTACTGTCCAGTACAGGGTTCTAGTTCTCATCAACATGTACAGTATAATCATCATTACTGTCCAGTACTGTGAGGGTTCTAGTTCTCATCAACATGTATAGTATAATCATCATTACTGTCCAGTACTGTGAGGGTTCTAGTTCTCATCAACATGTAGAGTATAATCATCATTACTGTCCAGTACTGTGAGGGTTCTAGTTCTCATCAACATGTACAGTATAATCATCATTACTGTCCAGTACTGTGAGGGTTCTAGTTCTCATCAACATGTATAGTATAATCATCATTACTGTCCAGTACTGTGAGGGTTCTAGTTCTCATCAACATGTAGAGTATAATCATCATTACTGTCCAGTACTGTGAGGGTTCTAGTTCTCATCAACATGTAGAGTATAATCACTCATACTGTGCAGTACTGTGAGGGTTCTAGTTCTCATCAACATGTAGAGTATAATCACTCATACTGTGCAGTACTGTGAGGGTTCTAGTTCTCATCAACATGTATAGTATAATCACTCATACTGTACAGTACTGTGAGGGTTCTAGTTCTCATCAACATGTATAATCATCATTACTGTACAGTACTGTGAGGGTTCTAGTTCTCATCAACATGTATAATCATCATTACTGTACAGTACTGTGAGGGTTCTAGTTCTCATCAACATGTATAATCATCATTACTGTACAGTACTGTGAGGGTTCTAGTTCTCATCAACATGTATAATCATCATTACTGTACAGTACTGTGAGGGTTCTAGTTCTCATCAACATGTATAATCATCATTACTGTACAGTACTGTGAGGGTTCTAGTTCTCATCAACATGTATAATCATCATTACTGTACAGTACTGTGAGGGTTCTAGTTCTCATCAACATGTATAGTATAATCATCATTACTGTACAGTACTGGAGGGTTCTAGTTCTCATCAACATGTATAGTATAATCATCATTACTGTACAGTACTGTGAGGGTTCTAGTTCTCATCAACATGTATAGTATAATCACTCATACTGTACAGTACTGTGAGGGTTCTAGTTCTCATCAACATGTATAGTATAATCACTCATACTGTACAGTACTGTGAGGGTTCTAGTTCTCATCAACATGTATAGTATAATCACTCATACTGTACAGTACTGTGAGGGTTCTAGTTCTCATCAACATGTATAATCATCATTACTGTACAGTACTGTGAGGGTTCTAGTTCTCATCAACATGTATAATAATCATTACTGTACAGTACTGTGAGGGTTCTAGTTCTCATCAACATGTGTATAATCATCATTACTGTACAGTACTGTGAGGGTTCTAGTTCTCATCAACATGTATAATCATCATTACTGTCCAGTACTGTGAGGGTTCTAGTTCTCATCAACATGTATAGTATAATCACTCATACTGTACAGTACTGTGAGGGTTCTAGTTCTCATCAACATGTATAATCATCATTACTGTACAGTACTGTGAGGGTTCTAGTTCTCATCAACATGTATAATCATCATTACTGTACAGTACTGTGAGGGTTCTAGTTCTCATCAACATGTATAATCATCATTACTGTACAGTACTGTGAGGGTTCTAGTTCTCATCAACATGTATAATCATCATTACTGTACAGTACTGTGAGGGTTCTAGTTCTCATCAACATGTATAATCATCATTACTGTACAGTACTGTGAGGGTTCTAGTTCTCATCAACATGTATAATCATCATTACTGTACAGTATTGTGAGGGTTCTAGTTCTCATCAACATGTATAGTATAATCATCATTACTGTCCAGTACTGTGAGGGTTCTAGTTCTCATCAACATGTAGAGTATAATCATCATTACTGTCCAGTACTGTGAGGGTTCTAGTTCTCATCAACATGTAGAGTATAATCACTCATACTGTGCAGTACTGTGAGGGTTCTAGTTCTCATCAACATGTAGAGTATAATCACTCATACTGTACAGTACTGTGAGGGTTCTAGTTCTCATCAACATGTATAGTATAATCACTCATACTGTACAGTACTGTGAGGGTTCTAGTTCTCATCAACATGTATAATCATCATTACTGTACAGTACTGTGAGGGTTCTAGTTCTCATCAACATGTATAATCATCATTACTGTACAGTACTGTGAGGGTTCTAGTTCTCATCAACATGTATAATCATCATTACTGTACAGTACTGTGAGGGTTCTAGTTCTCATCAACATGTACAGTACTGTGGGTTCTAGTTCTCATCAACATGTATAGTATAATCATCATTACTGTACAGTACTGTGAGGGTTCTAGTTCTCATCAACATGTATAGTATAATCACTCATACTGTACAGTACTGTGAGGGTTCTAGTTCTCATCAACATGTATAATCATCATTACTGTACAGTACTGTGAGGGTTCTAGTTCTCATCAACATGTATAGTATAATCAACATTACTGTACAGTACTGTGAGGGTTCTAGTTCTCATCAACATGTATAATCATCATTACTGTACAGTACTGTGAGGGTTCTAGTTCTCATCAACATGTATAGTATAATCACTCATACTGTACAGTACTGTGAGGGTTCTAGTTCTCATCAACATGTATAGTATAATCATCATTACTGTACAGTACTGTGAGGGTTCTAGTTCTCATCAACATGTATAGTATAATCATCATTACTGTACAGTACTGTGAGGGTTCTAGTTCTCATCAACATGTATAATCATCATTACTGTACAGTACTGTGAGGGTTCTAGTTCTCATCAACATGTACAGTATAATCATCATTACTGTCCAGTACTGTGAGGGTTCTAGTTCTCATCAACATGTATAGTATAATCATCATTACTGTCCAGTACTGTGAGGGTTCTAGTTCTCATCAACATGTAGAGTATAATCATCATTACTGTCCAGTACTGTGAGGGTTCTAGTTCTCATCAACATGTACAGTATAATCATCATTACTGTCCAGTACTGTGAGGGTTCTAGTTCTCATCAACATGTATAGTATAATCATCATTACTGTCCAGTACTGTGAGGGTTCTAGTTCTCATCAACATGTAGAGTATAATCATCATTACTGTCCAGTACTGTGAGGGTTCTAGTTCTCATCAACATGTACAGTATAATCATCATTACTGTACAGTACTGTGAGGGTTCTAGTTCTCATCAACATGTATAGTATAATCATCATTACTGTCCAGTACTGTGAGGGTTCTAGTTCTCATCAACATGTAGAGTATAATCATCATTACTGTCCAGTACTGTGAGGGTTCTAGTTCTCATCAACATGTAGAGTATAATCACTCATACTGTGCAGTACTGTGAGGGTTCTAGTTCTCATCAACATGTATAGTATAATCACTCATACTGTACAGTACTGTGAGGGTTCTAGTTCTCATCAACATGTATAGTATAATCACTCATACTGTACAGTACTGTGAGGGTTCTAGTTCTCATCAACATGTATAATCATCATTACTGTACAGTACTGTGAGGGTTCTAGTTCTCATCAACATGTATAATCATCATTACTGTACAGTACTGTGAGGGTTCTAGTTCTCATCAACATGTATAATCATCATTACTGTACAGTACTGTGAGGGTTCTAGTTCTCATCAACATGTATAGTATAATCATTACTGTACAGTACTGTGAGGGTTCTAGTTCTCATCAACATGTATAGTATAATCATCATTACTGTACAGTACTGTGAGGGTTCTAGTTCTCATCAACATGTATAGTATAATCATCATTACTGTACAGTACTGTGAGGGTTCTAGTTCTCATCAACATGTATAGTATAATCATCATTACTGTACAGTACTGTGAGGGTTCTAGTTCTCATCAACATGTATAGTATAATCACTCATACTGTACAGTACTGTGAGGTTCTAGTTCTCATCAACATGTATAATCATCATTACTGTACAGTACTGTGAGGGTTCTAGTTCTCATCAACATGTATAGTATAATCATATATCAGTACTGTGAGGGTTCTAGTTCTCATCAACATGTACAGTATAATCATCATTACTGTCCAGTACTGTGAGGGTTCTAGTTCTCATCAACATGTATAGTATAATCATCATTACTGTACAGTACTGTGAGGGTTCTAGTTCTCATCAACATGTATAATCATCATTACTGTACAGTACTGTGAGGGTTCTAGTTCTCATCAACATGTACAGTATAATCATCATTACTGTACAGTACTGTGAGGGTTCTAGTTCTCATCAACATGTATAGTATAATCATCATTACTGTACAGTACTGTGAGGGTTCTAGTTCTCATCAACATGTAGTATAATCATCATTACTGTACAGTACTGTGAGGGTTCTAGTTCTCATCAACATGTATAATATAATCATCATTACTGTACAGTACTGTGAGGGTTCTAGTTCTCATCAACATGTATAGTATAATCATCATTACTGTACAGTACTGTGAGGGTTCTAGTTCTCATCAACATGTATAATCATCATACTGTATAAGGGTTCAGTTCTCATACTGTATAATCATCAGTACTGTGAGGGTTCTAGTTCTCATCAACATGTATAGTATAATCATCATTACTGTCCAGTACTGTGAGGGTTCTAGTTCTCATCAACATGTAGAGTATAATCATCATTACTGTCCAGTACTGTGAGGGTTCTAGTTCTCATCAACATGTAGAGTATAATCACTCATACTGTGCAGTACTGTGAGGGTTCTAGTTCTCATCAACATGTAGAGTATAATCACTCATACTGTGCAGTACTGTGAGGGTTCTAGTTCTCATCAACATGTATAGTATAATCACTCATACTGTACAGTACTGTGAGGGTTCTAGTTCTCATCAACATGTATAATCATCATTACTGTACAGTACTGTGAGGGTTCTAGTTCTCATCAACATGTATAATCATCATTACTGTACAGTACTGTGAGGGTTCTAGTTCTCATCAACATGTATAATCATCATTACTGTACAGTACTGTGAGGGTTCTAGTTCTCATCAACATGTATAATCATCATTACTGTACAGTACTGTGAGGGTTCTAGTTCTCATCAACATGTATAATCATCATTACTGTACAGTACTGTGAGGGTTCTAGTTCTCATCAACATGTATAGTATAATCATCATTACTGTACAGTACTGTGAGGGTTCTAGTTCTCATCAACATGTATAATCATCATTACTGTACAGTACTGTGAGGGTTCTAGTTCTCATCAACATGTATAGTATAATCATCATTACTGTACAGTACTGTGAGGGTTCTAGTTCTCATCAACATGTATAATCATCATTACTGTACAGTACTGTGAGGGTTCTAGTTCTCATCAACATGTATAGTATAATCATCATTACTGTACAGTACTGTGAGGGTTCTAGTTCTCATCAACATGTATAATCATCATTACTGTACAGTACTGTGAGGGTTCTAGTTCTCATCAACATGTATAGTATAATCATCATTACTGTACAGTACTGTGAGGGTTCTAGTTCTCATCAACATGTATAATCATCATTACTGTACAGTACTGTGAGGGTTCTAGTTCTCATCAACATGTATAGTATAATCATCATTACTGTACAGTACTGTGAGGGTTCTAGTTCTCATCAACATGTATAGTATAATCATCATTACTGTACAGTACTGTGAGGGTTCTAGTTCTCATCAACATGTATAGTATAATCACTCATACTGTACAGTACTGTGAGGGTTCTAGTTCTCATCAACATGTATAGTATAATCATCATTACTGTACAGTACTGTGAGGGTTCTAGTTCTCATCAACATGTATAGTATAATCACTCATACAGTACAGTACTGTGAGGGTTCTAGTTCTCATCAACATGTATACTATAATCACCATTACTGTACAGTACTGTGAGGGTTCTAGTTCTCATCAACATGTATAGTATAATCACTCATACTGTACAGTACTGTGAGGGTTCTAGTTCTCATCAACATGTATAATCATCATTACTGTACAGTACTGTGAGGGTTCTAGTTCTCATCAACATGTATAGTATAATCACTCATACTGTACAGTACTGTGAGGGTTCTAGTTCTCATCAACATGTATAGTATAATCATCATTACTGTACAGTACTGTGAGGGTTCTAGTTCTCATCAACATGTATAGTATAATCATCATTACTGTACAGTACTGTGAGGGTTCTAGTTCTCATCAACATGTATAATCATCATTACTGTACAGTACTGTGAGGGTTCTAGTTCTCATCAACATGTATAGTATAATCATCATTACTGTCCAGTACTGTGAGGGTTCTAGTTCTCATCAACATGTATAGTATAATCATCATTACTGTACAGTACTGTGAGGGTTCTAGTTCTCATCAACATGTACAGTATAATCATCATTACTGTACAGTACTGTGAGGGTTCTAGTTCTCATCAACATGTATAGTATAATCATCATTACTGTACAGTACTGTGAGGGTTCTAGTTCTCATCAACATGTATAGTATAATCATCATTACTGTACAGTACTGTGAGGGTTCTAGTTCTCATCAACATGTATAATCATCATTACTGTACAGTACTGTGAGGGTTCTAGTTCTCATCAACATGTATAGTATAATCATCATTACTGTCCAGTACTGTGAGGGTTCTAGTTCTCATCAACATGTAGAGTATAATCATCATTACTGTCCAGTACTGTGAGGGTTCTAGTTCTCATCAACATGTAGAGTATAATCACTCATACTGTGCAGTACTGTGAGGGTTCTAGTTCTCATCAACATGTAGAGTATAATCACTCATACTGTGCAGTACTGTGAGGGTTCTAGTTCTCATCAACATGTATAGTATAATCACTCATACTGTACAGTACTGTGAGGGTTCTAGTTCTCATCAACATGTATAATCATCATTACTGTACAGTACTGTGAGGGTTCTAGTTCTCATCAACATGTCATACTGTATAATCAGTTCTCATCAACATGTATAATCATCATTACTGTACAGTACTGTGAGGGTTCTAGTTCTCATCAACATGTATAATCATCATTACTGTACAGTACTGTGAGGGTTCTAGTTCTCATCAACATGTATAATCATCATTACTGTACAGTACTGTAGGGTTCTAGTTCTCATCAACATGTATAATCATCATCTGTACAGTACTGTGAGGGTTCTAGTTCTCATCAACATGTATAATCATCATTACTGTACAGTACTGTGAGGGTTCTAGTTCTCATCAACATGTATAGTATAATCATCATACTGTACAGTACTGTGAGGGTTCTAGTTCTCATCAACATGTATAGTATAATCATCATTACTGTACAGTACTGTGAGGGTTCTAGTTCTCATCAACATGTATAGTATAATCATCATACAGTACAGTACTGTGAGGGTTCTAGTTCTCATCAACATGTATACTATAATCATCATTACTGTACAGTACTGTGAGGGTTCTAGTTCTCATCAACATGTATAGTATAATCACTCATACTGTACAGTACTGTGAGGGTTCTAGTTCTCATCAACATGTATAATCATCATTACTGTACAGTACTGTGAGGGTTCTAGTTCTCATCAACATGTATAGTATAATCATTACTGTACAGTACTGTGAGGGTTCTAGTTCTCATCAACATGTATAATCATCATTACTGTACAGTACTGTGAGGGTTCTAGTTCTCATCAACATGTATAGTATAATCATCATTACTGTACAGTACTGTGAGGGTTCTAGTTCTCATCAACATGTATAATCATCATTACTGTACAGTAAGGGTTCTAGTTCTCATCAACATGTATAGTATAATCATCATTACTGTACAGTAGTGTGAGGGTTCTAGTTCTCATCAACATGTATAATCATCATTACTGTACAGTACTGTGAGGGTTCTAGTTCTCATCAACATGTATAATCATCATTACTGTAAGTACAGGGTTCTAGTTCTCATCAACATGTATAATCATCATTACTGTACAGTACTGTGAGGGTTCTAGTTCTCATCAACATGTATAGTATAATCACCATTACTGTACAGTACTGTGAGGGTTCTAGTTCTCATCAACATGTATAGTATAATCATCATTACTGTACAGTACTGTGAGGGTTCTAGTTCTCATCAACATGTATAGTATAATCATCATTACTGTACAGTACTGTGAGGGTTCTAGTTCTCATCAACATGTATAGTATAATCACTCATACTGTACAGTACTGTGAGGGTTCTAGTTCTCATCAACATGTATAGTATAATCACTCATACTGTACAGTACTGTGAGGGTTCTAGTTCTCATCAACATGTATAATCATCATTACTGTACAGTACTGTGAGGGTTCTAGTTCTCATACATGTATAATCATCATTACTGTACAGTACTGTGAGGGTTCTAGTTCTCATCAACATGTATAATCATCATTACTGTACAGTACTGTGAGGGTTCTAGTTCTCATCAACATGTATAGTATAATCATCATTACTGTACAGTACTGTGAGGGTTCTAGTTCTCATCAACATGTATAGTATAATCATCATTACTGTACAGTACTGTGAGGGTTCTAGTTCTCATCAACATGTATAATCATCATTACTGTACAGTACTGTGAGGGTTCTAGTTCTCATCAACATGTATAGTATAATCATCATTACTGTACAGTACTGTGAGGGTTCTAGTTCTCATCAACATGTATAGTATAATCATCATTACTGTCCAGTACTGTGAGGGTTCTAGTTCTCATCAACATGTACAGTATAATCATCATTACTGTACAGTACTGTGAGGGTTCTAGTTCTCATCAACATGTATAGTATAATCATCATTACTGTCCAGTACTGTGAGGGTTCTAGTTCTCATCAACATAGAGTATAATCATCATTACTGTACAGTACTGTGAGGGTTCTAGTTCTCATCAACATGTACAGTATAATCATCATTACTGTCCAGTACTGTGAGGGTTCTAGTTCTCATCAACATGTATAGTATAATCATCATTACTGTCCAGTACTGTGAGGGTTCTAGTTCTCATCAACATGTAGAGTATAATCATCATTACTGTCCAGTACTGTGAGGGTTCTAGTTCTCATCAACAGTACTGTGCAGTACTGTGAGGGTTCTAGTTCTCATCAACATGTAGAGTATAATCACTCATACTGTGCAGTACTGTGAGGGTTCTAGTTCTCATCAACATGTATAGTATAATCACTCATACTGTACAGTACTGTGAGGGTTCTAGTTCTCATCAACATGTATAATCATCATTACTGTACAGTACTGTGAGGGTTCTAGTTCTCATCAACATCAACATTATAATCATCATTACTGTACAGTACTGTGAGGGTTCTAGTTCTCATCAACATGTATAATCATCATTACTGTACAGTACTGTGAGGGTTCTAGTTCTCATCAACATGTATAATCATCATTACTGTACAGTACTGTGAGGGTTCTAGTTCTCATCAACATGTATAATCATCATTACTGTACAGTACTGTGAGGGTTCTAGTTCTCATCAACATGTATAATCATCATTACTGTACAGTACTGTGAGGGTTCTAGTTCTCATCAACATGTATAGTATAATCATCATTACTGTACAGTACTGTGAGGGTTCTAGTTCTCATCAACATGTATAGTATAATCATCATTACTGTACAGTACTGTGAGGGTTCTAGTTCTCATCAACATGTATAATCATCATTACTGTACAGTACTGTGAGGGTTCTAGTTCTCATCAACATGTATAGTATAATCATCATTACTGTACAGTACTGTGAGGGTTCTAGTTCTCATCAACATGTATAATCATCATTACTGTACAGTACTGTGAGGGTTCTAGTTCTCATCAACATGTATAGTATAATCATCATTACTGTACAGTACTGTGAGGGTTCTAGTTCTCATCAACATGTATAGTATAATCACTCATACTGTACAGTACTGTGAGGGTTCTAGTTCTCATCAACATGTATAATCATCATTACTGTACAGTACTGTGAGGGTTCTAGTTCTCATCAACATGTATAATCATCATTACTGTACAGTACTGTGAGGGTTCTAGTTCTCATCAACATGTATAATCATCATTACTGTACAGTACTGTGAGGGTTCTAGTTCTCATCAACATGTATAGTATAATCACTCATACAGTACAGTACTGTGAGGGTTCTAGTTCTCATCAACATGTATAGTATAATCATCATTACTGTACAGCACTATGAGGGTTCTAGTTCTCATCAACATGTATAGTATAATCACTCATACAGTACAGTACTGTGAGGGTTCTAGTTCTCATCAACATGTATACTATAATCACCATTACTGTACAGTACTGTGAGGGTTCTAGTTCTTATCAACATGTATAGTATAATCACTCATACTGTACAGTACTGTGAGGGTTCTAGTTCTCATCAACATGTATAATCATCATTACTGTACAGTACTGTGAGGGTTCTAGTTCTCATCAACATGTATAGTATAATCACTCATACTGTACAGTACTGTGAGGGTTCTAGTTCTCATCAACATGTACAGTATAATCATCATTACTGTCCAGTACTGTGAGGGTTCTAGTTCTCATCAACATGTAGAGTATAATCATCATTACTGTACAGTACTGTGAGGGTTCTAGTTCTCATCAACATGTATAATCATCATTACTGTACAGTACTGTGAGGGTTCTAGTTCTCATCAACATGTACAGTATAATCATCATTACTGTCCAGTACTGTGAGGGTTCTAGTTCTCATCAACATGTATAGTATAATCATCATTACTGTCCAGTACTGTGAGGGTTCTAGTTCTCATCAACATGTAGAGTATAATCATCATTACTGTCCAGTACTGTGAGGGTTCTAGTTCTCATCAACATGTACAGTATAATCATCATTACTGTCCAGTACTGTGAGGGTTCTAGTTCTCATCAACATGTATAGTATAATCATCATTACTGTCCAGTACTGTGAGGGTTCTAGTTCTCATCAACATGTATAGTATAATCATCATTACTGTCCAGTACTGTGAGGGTTCTAGTTCTCATCAACATGTAGAGTATAATCATCATTACTGTCCAGTACTGTGAGGGTTCTAGTTCTCATCAACATGTAGAGTATAATCATCATACTGTGCAGTACTGTGAGGGTTCTAGTTCTCATCAACATGTATAGTATAATCACTCATACTGTACAGTACTGTGAGGGTTCTAGTTCTCATCAACATGTATAGTATAATCACTCATACTGTACAGTACTGTGAGGGTTCTAGTTCTCATCAACATGTATAATCATCATTACTGTACAGTAGTATATGTGAGGGTTCTAGTTCTCATCAACATGTATAATCATCATTACTGTACAGTACTGTGAGGGTTCTAGTTCTCATCAACATGTATAATCATCATTACTGTACAGTACTGTGAGGGTTCTAGTTCTCATCATGTATAATCATCATTACTGTACAGTACTGTGATAATCAACATGTATAGTATAATCACTACAGTACAGTACTGTGAGGGTTCTAGTTCTCATCAACATGTATAATCATCATTACTGTACAGTACTGTGAGGGTTCTAGTTCTCATCAACATGTATAGTATAATCATCATTACTGTACAGTACTGTGAGGGTTCTAGTTCTCATCAACATGTATACTATAATCACCATTACTGTACAGTACTGTGAGGGTTCTAGTTCTTATCAACATGTATAATCATCATTACTGTACAGTACTGTGAGGGTTCTAGTTCTCATCAACATGTATAGTATAATCACTCATACTGTACAGTACTGTGAGGTACTGTGAGGGTTCTAGTTCTCATCAACATGTATAATCATCATTACTGTACAGTACTGTGAGGGTTCTAGTTCTCATCAACATGTATAGTATAATCACTCATACTGTACAGTACTGTGAGGGTTCTAGTTCTCATCAACATGTACAGTATAATCATCATTACTGTCCAGTACTGTGAGGGTTCTAGTTCTCATCAACATGTAGAGTATAATCATCATTACTGTACAGTACTGTGAGGGTTCTAGTTCTCATCAACATGTATAATCATCATTACTGTACAGTACTGTGAGGGTTCTAGTTCTCATCAACATGTATAGTATAATCACTCACTGTGAGGGTTCTAGTTCTCATCAACATGTATAATCATCATTACTGTACAGTACTGTGAGGGTTCTAGTTCTCATCAACATGTATAATCATCATTACTGTACAGTACTGTGAGGGTTCTAGTTCTCATCAACATGTATAATCATCATTACTGTACAGTACTAGTGAGGGTTCTAGTTCTCATCAACATGTATAATCATCATTACTGTACAGTACTGTGAGGGTTCTAGTTCTCATCAACATGTATAGTATAATCATCATTACTGTACAGTACTGTGAGGGTTCTAGTTCTCATCAACATGTATAGTATAATCATCATTACTGTACAGTACTGTGAGGGTTCTAGTTCTCATCAACATGTATAATCATCATTACTGTACAGTACTGTGAGGGTTCTAGTTCTCATCAACATGTATAGTATAATCATCATTACTGTCCAGTAAGGGTTCTAGTTCTCATCAACATGTGTATAATCATCATTACAGTACTGTGAGGGTTCTAGTTCTCATCAACATGTACAGTATAATCATCATTACTGTACAGTACTGTGAGGGTTCTAGTTCTCATCAACATGTATAGTATAATCATCATTACTGTCCAGTACTGTGAGGGTTCTAGTTCTCATCAACAGTATAATCATCATTACTGTACAGTACTGTGAGGGTTCTAGTTCTCATCAACATGTATAGTATAATCATCATTACTGTACAGTACTGTGAGGGTTCTAGTTCTCATCAACATGTATAGTATAATCATCATTACTGTCCAGTACTGTGAGGGTTCTAGTTCTCATCAACATGTAGAGTATAATCATCATTACTGTCCAGTACTGTGAGGGTTCTAGTTCTCATCAACATGTAGAGTATAATCACTCATACTGTGCAGTACTGTGAGGGTTCTAGTTCTCATCAACATGTAGAGTATAATCACTCATACTGTGCAGTACTGTGAGGGTTCTAGTTCTCATCAACATGTATAGTATAATCACTCATACTGTACAGTACTGTGAGGGTTCTAGTTCTCATCAACATGTATAATCATCATTACTGTACAGTACTGTGAGGGTTCTAGTTCTCATCAACATGTATAATCATCATTACTGTACAGTACTGTGAGGGTTCTAGTTCTCATCAACATGTATAATCATCATTACTGTACAGTACTGTGAGGGTTCTAGTTCTCATCAACATGTATAATCATCATTACTGTACAGTAAGGGTTCTAGTTCTCATCAACATGTATAATCATCACTGTACAGTACTGTGAGGGTTCTAGTTCTCATCAACATGTATAATCATCATTACTGTACAGTACTGTGAGGGTTCTAGTTCTCATCAACATGTATAATCATCATTACTGTACAGTACTGTGAGGGTTCTAGTTCTCATCAACATGTATAGTATAATCATCATACTGTACAGTACTGTGAGGGTTCTAGTTCTCATCAACATGTATAGTATAATCATCATTACTGTACAGCACTATGAGGGTTCTAGTTCTCATCAACATGTATAGTATAATCACTCATACAGTACAGTACTGTGAGGGTTCTAGTTCTCATCAACATGTATACTATAATCACCATTACTGTACAGTACTGTGAGGGTTCTAGTTCTTATCAACATGTATAGTATAATCACTCATACTGTACAGTACTGTGAGGGTTCTAGTTCTCATCAACATGTATAATCATCATTACTGTACAGTACTGTGAGGGTTCTAGTTCTCATCAACATGTACAGTATAATCATCATTACTGTCCAGTACTGTGAGGGTTCTAGTTCTCATCAACATGTATAGTATAATCATCATTACTGTCCAGTACTGTGAGGGTTCTAGTTCTCATCAACATGTAGAGTATAATCATCATTACTGTCCAGTACTGTGAGGGTTCTAGTTCTCATCAACATGTACAGTATAATCATCATTACTGTCCAGTACTGTGAGGGTTCTAGTTCTCATCAACATGTATAATCATCATTACTGTACAGTACTGTGAGGGTTCTAGTTCTCATCAACATGTAGAGTATAATCATCATTACTGTCCAGTACTGTGAGGGTTCTAGTTCTCATCAACATGTAGAGTATAATCACTCATACTGTGCAGTACTGTGAGGGTTCTAGTTCTCATCAACATGTAGAGTATAATCACTCATGCTGTGCAGTACTGTGAGGGTTCTAGTTCTCATCAACATGTATAGTATAATCACTCATACTGTACAGTACTGTGAGGGTTCTAGTTCTCATCAACATGTATAATCATCATTACTGTACAGTACTGTGAGGGTTCTAGTTCTCATCAACATGTATAATCATCATTACTGTACAGTACTGTGAGGGTTCTAGTTCTCATCAACATGTATAATCATCATTACTGTACAGTACTGTGAGGGTTCTAGTTCTCATCAACATGTATAATCATCATTACTGTACAGTACTGTGAGGGTTCTAGTTCTCATCAACATGTATAATCATCATTACTGTACAGTACTGTGAGGGTTCTAGTTCTCATCAACATGTATAATCATCATTACTGTACAGTACTGTGAGGGTTCTAGTTCTCATCAACATGTATAATCATCATTACTGTACAGTACTGTGAGGGTTCTAGTTCTCATCAACATGTATAGTATAATCACTCATACAGTACAGTACTGTGAGGGTTCTAGTTCTCATCAACATGTATAGTATAATCATCATTACTGTACAGCACTATGAGGGTTCTAGTTCTCATCAACATGTATAGTATAATCACTCATACAGTACAGTACTGTGAGGGTTCTAGTTCTCATCAACATGTATACTATAATCACCATTACTGTACAGTACTGTGAGGGTTCTAGTTCTCATCAACATGTATAGTATAATCACTCATACTGTACAGTACTGTGAGGGTTCTAGTTCTCATCAACATGTATAATCATCATTACTGTACAGTACTGTGAGGGTTCTAGTTCTCATCAACATGTATAGTATAATCACTCATACTGTACAGTACTGTGAGGGTTCTAGTTCTCATCAACATGTACAGTATAATCATCATTACTGTCCAGTACTGTGAGGGTTCTAGTTCTCATCAACATGTAGAGTATAATCATCATTACTGTACAGTACTGTGAGGGTTCTAGTTCTCATCAACATGTATAATCATCATTACTGTACAGTACTGTGAGGGTTCTAGTTCTCATCAACATGTATAGTATAATCATCATTACTGTACAGTACTGTGAGGGTTCTAGTTCTCATCAACATGTATAGTATAATCATCATTACTGTACAGTACTGTGAGGGTTCTAGTTCTCATCAACATGTATAGTATAATCATCATTACTGTACAGTACTGTGAGGGTTCTAGTTCTCATCAACATGTACAGTATAATCATCATTACTGTCCAGTACTGTGAGGGTTCTAGTTCTCATCAACATGTATAGTATAATCATCATTACTGTCCAGTACTGTGAGGGTTCTAGTTCTCATCAACATGTATAGTATAATCATCATTACTGTCCAGTACTGTGAGGGTTCTAGTTCTCATCAACATGTAGAGTATAATCATCATTACTGTCCAGTACTGTGAGGGTTCTAGTTCTCATCAACATGTAGAGTATAATCACTCATACTGTGCAGTACTGTGAGGGTTCTAGTTCTCATCAACATGTAGAGTATAATCACTCATACTGTGCAGTACTGTGAGGGTTCTAGTTCTCATCAACATGTATAGTATAATCACTCATACTGTACAGTACTGTGAGGGTTCTAGTTCTCATCAACATGGTACAGTACTGTGAGGGTTCTAGTTCTCATCAACATGTATAATCATCATTACTGTACAGTACTGTGAGGGTTCTAGTTCTCATCAACATGTATAATCATCATTACTGTACAGTACTGTGAGGGTTCTAGTTCTCATCAACATGTATAATCATCATTACTGTACAGTACTGTGAGGGTTCTAGTTCTCATCAACATGTATAATCATCATTACTGTACAGTACTGTGAGGGTTCTAGTTCTCATCAACATGTACAGTATAATCATCATTACTGTCCAGTACTGTGAGGGTTCTAGTTCTCATCAACATGTATAGTATAATCATCATTACTGTCCAGTACTGTGAGGGTTCTAGTTCTCATCAACATGTAGAGTATAATCATCATTACTGTCCAGTACTGTGAGGGTTCTAGTTCTCATCAACATGTAGAGTATAATCACTCATACTGTGCAGTACTGTGAGGGTTCTAGTTCTCATCAACATGTAGAGTATAATCACTCATACTGTGCAGTACTGTGAGGGTTCTAGTTCTCATCAACATGTATAGTATAATCACTCATACTGTACAGTACTGTGAGGGTTCTAGTTCTCATCAACATGTATAATCATCATTACTGTACAGTACTGTGAGGGTTCTAGTTCTCATCAACATGTATAATCATCATTACTGTACAGTACTGTGAGGGTTCTAGTTCTCATCAACATGTATAATCATCATTACTGTACAGTACTGTGAGGGTTCTAGTTCTCATCAACATGTATAATCATCATTACTGTACAGTACTGTGAGGGTTCTAGTTCTCATCAACATGTATAATCATCATTACTGTACAGTACTGTGAGGTTCTAGTTCTCATCAACATGTATAATCATCATTACTGTACAGTACTGTGAGGGTTCTAGTTCTCATCAACATGTATAATCATCATTACTGTACAGTACTGTGAGGGTTCTAGTTCTCATCAACATGTATAGTATAATCATCATTACTGTACAGTACTGTGAGGGTTCTAGTTCTCATCAACATGTATAGTATAATCATCATTACTGTACAGTACTGTGAGGGTTCTAGTTCTCATCAACATGTATAGTATAATCACTCATACAGTACAGTACTGTGAGGGTTCTAGTTCTCATCAACATGTATACTATAATCATCATTACTGTACAGTACTGTGAGGGTTCTAGTTCTCATCAACATGTATAGTATAATCATCATACTGTACAGTACTGTGAGGGTTCTAGTTCTCATCAACATGTATAATCATCATTACTGTACAGTACTGTGAGGGTTCTAGTTCTCATCAACATGTATAGTATAATCATCATTACTGTCCAGTACTGTGAGGGTTCTAGTTCTCATCAACATGTATAGTATAATCATCATTACTGTACAGTACTGTGAGGGTTCTAGTTCTCATCAACATGTATAGTATAATCATCATTACTGTCCAGTACTGTGAGGGTTCTAGTTCTCATCAACATGTATAGTATAATCATCATTACTGTACAGTACTGTGAGGGTTCTAGTTCTCATCAACATGTATAGTATAATCATCATTACTGTCCAGTACTGTGAGGGTTCTAGTTCTCATCAACATGTGTATAATCATCATTACTGTCCAGTACTGTGAGGGTTCTAGTTCTCATCAACATGTAGAGTATAATCACTCATACTGTGCAGTACTGTGAGGGTTCTAGTTCTCATCAACATGTAGAGTATAATCATCATTACTGTCCAGTACTGTGAGGGTTCTAGTTCTCATCAACATGTATAGTATAATCACTCATACTGTACAGTACTGTGAGGGTTCTAGTTCTCATCAACATGTATAATCATCATTACTGTACAGTACTGTGAGGGTTCTAGTTCTCATCAACATGTATAATCATCATTACTGTACAGTACTGTGAGGGTTCTAGTTCTCATCAACATGTATAATCATCATTACTGTATAATCAGTTCTCATACATGTATAATCATCAGTACTGTACAGTACTGTGAGGGTTCTAGTTCTCATCAACATGTATAATCTCATTATCAGTACTGTGAGGGTTCTAGTTCTCATCAACATGTATAATCATCATTACTGTACAGTACTGTGAGGGTTCTAGTTCTCATCAACATGTATAATCATCATTACTGTACAGTACTGTGAGGGTTCTAGTTCTCATCAACATGTATAGTATAATCACTCATACTGTACAGTACTGTGAGGGTTCTAGTTCTCATCAACATGTATAGTATAATCATCATTACTGTACAGTACTGTGAGGGTTCTAGTTCTCATCAACATGTATAGTATAATCACTCATACTGTACAGTACTGTGAGGGTTCTAGTTCTCATCAACATGTATACTATAATCATTACTGTACAGTACTGTGAGGGTTCTAGTTCTCATCAACATGTATAGTATAATCACTCATACTGTACAGTACTGTGAGGGTTCTAGTTCTCATCAACATGTATAATCATCATTACTGTACAGTACTGTGAGGGTTCTAGTTCTCATCAACATGTATAGTATAATCATCATTACTGTACAGTACTGTGAGGGTTCTAGTTCTCATCAACATACAGTATAATCATCATTACTGTCCAGTAAGGGTTCTAGTTCTCATCAACATGTAGAGTATAATCATCATTACTGTACAGTACTGTGAGGGTTCTAGTTCTCATCAACATGTATAATCATCATTACTGTACAGTACTGTGAGGGTTCTAGTTCTCATCAACATGTACAGTATAATCATCATTACTGTACAGTACTGTGAGGGTTCTAGTTCTCATCAACATGTATAGTATAATCATCATTACTGTACAGTACTGTGAGGGTTCTAGTTCTCATCAACATGTATAGTATAATCATCATTACTGTACAGTACTGTGAGGGTTCTAGTTCTCATCAACATGTATAGTATAATCACCATTACTGTACAGTACTGTGAGGGTTCTAGTTCTCATCAACATGTATAGTATAATCATCATTACTGTCCAGTACTGTGAGGGTTCTAGTTCTCATCAACATGTATAGTATAATCATCATTACTGTCCAGTACTGTGAGGGTTCTAGTTCTCATCAACATGTAGAGTATAATCATCATTACTGTCCAGTACTGTGAGGGTTCTAGTTCTCATCAACATGTAGAGTATAATCACTCATACTGTGCAGTACTGTGAGGGTTCTAGTTCTCATCAACATGTAGAGTATAATCACTCATACTGTGCAGTACTGTGAGGGTTCTAGTTCTCATCAACATGTATAGTATAATCACTCATACTGTACAGTACTGTGAGGGTTCTAGTTCTCATCAACATGTATAATCATCATTACTGTACAGTACTGTGAGGGTTCTAGTTCTCATCAACATGTATAATCATCATTACTGTACAGTACTGTGAGGTTCTAGTTCTCATCAACATGTATAATCATCATTACTGTACAGTACTGTGAGGGTTCTAGTTCTCATCAACATGTATAATCATCATTACTGTACAGTACTGTGAGGGTTCTAGTTCTCATCAACATGTATAGTATAATCATCATTACTGTACAGTACTGTGAGGGTTCTAGTTCTCATCAACATGCATAGTATAATCACCATTACAGTACAGTACTGTGAGGGTTCTAGTTCTCATCAACATGTATAGTATAATCATCATTACTGTACAGTACTGTGAGGGTTCTAGTTCTCATCAACATGTATAGTATAATCACTCATACTGTACAGTACTGTGAGGGTTCTAGTTCTCATCAACATGTATAATCATCATTACTGTACAGTACTGTGAGGGTTCTAGTTCTCATCAACACATGTATAATCATCATTACTGTACAGTACTGTGAGGGTTCTAGTTCTCATCAACATGTACAGTATAATCATCATTACTGTCCAGTACTGTGAGGGTTCTAGTTCTCATCAACATGTAGAGTATAATCATCATTACTGTACAGTACTGTGAGGGTTCTAGTTCTCATCAACATGTATAATCATCATTACTGTCCAGTACTGTGAGGGTTCTAGTTCTCATCAACATGTATAGTATAATCACTCATACTGTACAGTACTGTGAGGGTTCTAGTTCTCATCAACATGTATAATCATCATTACTGTACAGTACTGTGAGGGTTCTAGTTCTCATCAACATGTATAATCATCATTACTGTACAGTACTGTGAGGGTTCTAGTTCTCATCAACATGTATAATCATCATTACTGTACAGTACTGTGAGGGTTCTAGTTCTCATCAACATGTATAATCATCATTACTGTACAGTACTGTGAGGGTTCTAGTTCTCATCAACATGTATAGTATAATCATCATTACTGTACAGTACTGTGAGGGTTCTAGTTCTCATCAACATGTATAGTATAATCATCATTACTGTACAGTACTGTGAGGGTTCTAGTTCTCATCAACATGTATAATCATCATTACTGTACAGTACTGTGAGGGTTCTAGTTCTCATCAACATGTATAGTATAATCATCATTACTGTCCAGTACTGTGAGGGTTCTAGTTCTCATCAACATGTAGAGTATAATCATCATTACTGTCCAGTACTGTGAGGGTTCTAGTTCTCATCAACATGTACAGTATAATCATCATTACTGTCCAGTACTGTGAGGGTTCTAGTTCTCATCAACATGTATAGTATAATCATCATTACTGTCCAGTACTGTGAGGGTTCTAGTTCTCATCAACATGTGTATAATCATCATTACTGTACAGTACTGTGAGGGTTCTAGTTCTCATCAACATGTATAATCATCATTACTGTACAGTACTGTGAGGGTTCTAGTTCTCATCAACATGTATAGTATAATCATCATTACTGTCAGTACTGTGAGGGTTCTAGTTCTCATCAACATAGAGTATAATCATCATTACTGTCCAGTACTGTGAGGGTTCTAGTTCTCATCAACATGTAGAGTATAATCACTCATACTGTACAGTACTGTGAGGGTTCTAGTTCTCATCAACATGTAGAGTATAATCACTCATTACTGTGCAGTACTGTGAGGGTTCTAGTTCTCATCAACATGTATAGTATAATCACTCATACTGTACAGTACTGTGAGGGTTCTAGTTCTCATCAACATGTATAATCATCATTACTGTACAGTATAATCATCAACATGTATAATCATCATTACTGTACAGTACTGTGAGGGTTCTAGTTCTCATCAACATGTATAATCATCATTACTGTACAGTACTGTGAGGGTTCTAGTTCTCATCAACATGTATAATCATCATTACTGTACAGTACTGTGAGGGTTCTAGTTCTCATCAACATGTATAATCATCATTACTGTACAGTACTGTGAGGGTTCTAGTTCTCATCAACATGTATAATCATCATTACTGTACAGTACTGTGAGGGTTCTAGTTCTCATCAACATGTATAATCATCATTACTGTACAGTACTGTGAGGGTTCTAGTTCTCATCAACATGTATAGTATAATCACTCATACAGTACAGTACTGTGAGGGTTCTAGTTCTCATCAACATGTATAGTATAATCATCATTACTGTACAGCACTATGAGGGTTCTAGTTCTCATCAACATGTATAGTATAATCACTCATACAGTACAGTACTGTGAGGGTTCTAGTTCTCATCAACATGTATACTATAATCATCATTACTGTACAGTACTGTGAGGGTTCTAGTTCTCATCAACATGTATAGTATAATCACTCATACTGTACAGTACTGTGAGGGTTCTAGTTCTCATCAACATGTATAATCATCATTACTGTACAGTACTGTGAGGGTTCTAGTTCTCATCAACATGTATAGTATAATCATCATTACTGTACAGTACTGTGAGGGTTCTAGTTCTCATCAACATGTAGAGTATAATCATCATTACTGTACAGTACTGTGAGGGTTCTAGTTCTCATCAACATGTATAATCATCATTACTGTACAGTACTGTGAGGGTTCTAGTTCTCATCAACATGTATAGTATAATCACTCATTACTGTACAGTACTGTGAGGGTTCTAGTTCTCTCATGTATAATCAATTATGTACAGTACTGTGAGGGTTCTAGTTCTCATCAACATGTATAATCATCATTACTGTACAGTACTGTGAGGGTTCTAGTTCTCTCATGTATAATCATGTATACAGTACTGTGAGGGTTCTAGTTCTCATCAACATGTATAATCATCATTACTGTACAGTACTGTGAGGGTTCTAGTTCTCATCAACATGTATAATCATCATTACTGTACAGTACTGTGAGGGTTCTAGTTCTCATCAACATGTATAATCATCATTACTGTACAGTACTGTGAGGGTTCTAGTTCTCATCAACATGTATAGTATAATCATCATTACTGTACAGTACTGTGAGGGTTCTAGTTCTCATCAACATGTATAGTATAATCATCATTACTGTACAGTACTGTGAGGGTTCTAGTTCTCATCAACATGTATAGTATAATCATCATTACTGTACAGTACTGTGAGGGTTCTAGTTCTCATCAACATGTATAGTATAATCATCATTACTGTACAGTACTGTGAGGGTTCTAGTTCTCATCAACATGTATAGTATAATCACTCATACTGTACAGTACTGTGAGGGTTCTAGTTCTCATCAACATGTATAATCATCATTACTGTACAGTACTGTGAGGGTTCTAGTTCTCATCAACATGTATAATCATCATTACTGTACAGTACTGTGAGGGTTCTAGTTCTCATCAACATGTATAATCATCATTACTGTACAGTACTGTGAGGGTTCTAGTTCTCATCAACATGTATAGTATAATCACTCATACAGTACAGTACTGTGAGGGTTCTAGTTCTCATCAACATGTATAGTATAATCATCATTACTGTACAGCACTATGAGGGTTCTAGTTCTCATCAACATGTATAGTATAATCACTCATACAGTACAGTACTGTGAGGGTTCTAGTTCTCATCAACATGTATACTATAATCACCATTACTGTACAGTACTGTGAGGGTTCTAGTTCTTATCAACATGTATAGTATAATCACTCATACTGTACAGTACTGTGAGGGTTCTAGTTCTCATCAACATGTATAATCATCATTACTGTACAGTACTGTGAGGGTTCTAGTTCTCATCAACATGTATAGTATAATCACTCATACTGTACAGTACTGTGAGGGTTCTAGTTCTCATCAACATGTACAGTATAATCATCATTACTGTCCAGTACTGTGAGGGTTCTAGTTCTCATCAACATGTAGAGTATAATCATCATTACTGTACAGTACTGTGAGGGTTCTAGTTCTCATCAACATGTATAATCATCATTACTGTACAGTACTGTGAGGGTTCTAGTTCTCATCAACATGTATAGTATAATCATCATTACTGTACAGTACTGTGAGGGTTCTAGTTCTCATCAACATGTATAATCATCATTACTGTACAGTACTGTGAGGGTTCTAGTTCTCATCAACATGTATAATCATCATTACTGTACAGTACTGTGAGGGTTCTAGTTCTCATCAACATGTACAGTATAATCATCATTACTGTACAGTACTGTGAGGGTTCTAGTTCTCATCAACATGTATAGTATAATCATCATTACTGTCCAGTACTGTGAGGGTTCTAGTTCTCATCAACATGTAGAGTATAATCATCATTACTGTACAGTATTGTGAGGGTTCTAGTTCTCATCAACATGTATAGTATAATCATCATTACTGTACAGTACTGTGAGGGTTCTAGTTCTCATCAACATGTATAGTATAATCATCATTACTGTCCAGTACTGTGAGGGTTCTAGTTCTCATCAACATGTAGAGTATAATCATCATTACTGTCCAGTACTGTGAGGGTTCTAGTTCTCATCAACATGTAGAGTATAATCACTCATACTGTGCAGTACTGTGAGGGTTCTAGTTCTCATCAACATGTAGAGTATAATCACTCATACTGTGCAGTACTGTGAGGGTTCTAGTTCTCATCAACATGTATAGTATAATCACTCATACTGTACAGTACTGTGAGGGTTCTAGTTCTCATCAACATGTATAATCATCATTATCAGTACAGGGTTCTAGTTCTCATCAACATGTATAATCATCATTACTGTACAGTACTGTGAGGGTTCTAGTTCTCATCAACATGTATAATCATCATTACTGTACAGTACTGTGAGGGTTCTAGTTCTCATCAACATGTATAATCATCATTACTGTACAGTACTGTGAGGGTTCTAGTTCTCATCAACATGTATAATCATCATTACTGTACAGTACTGTGAGGGTTCTAGTTCTCATCAACATGTATAATCATCATTACTGTACAGTACTGTGAGGGTTCTAGTTCTCATCAACATGTATAATCATCATTACTGTACAGTACTGTGAGGGTTCTAGTTCTCATCAACATGTATAGTATAATCACTCATACTGTACAGTACTGTGAGGGTTCTAGTTCTCATCAACATGTATAGTATAATCATCATTACTGTACAGTACTGTGAGGGTTCTAGTTCTCATCAACATGTATAGTATAATCACTCATACAGTACAGTACTGTGAGGGTTCTAGTTCTCATCAACATGTATAGTATAATCACCATTACTGTACAGTACTGTGAGGGTTCTAGTTCTCATCAACATGTATAGTATAATCACTCATACTGTACAGTACTGTGAGGGTTCTAGTTCTCATCAACATGTATAATCATCATTACTGTACAGTACTGTGAGGGTTCTAGTTCTCATCAACATGTATAGTATAATCACCATTACTGTACAGTACTGTGAGGGTTCTAGTTCTCATCAACATGTATAGTATAATCATCATTACTGTACAGTACTGTGAGGGTTCTAGTTCTCATCAACATGTATAGTATAATCATCATTACTGTACAGTACTGTGAGGGTTCTAGTTCTCATCAACATGTATAATCATCATTACTGTACAGTACTGTGAGGGTTCTAGTTCTCATCAACATGTATAATCATCATTACTGTACAGTACTGTGAGGGTTCTAGTTCTCATCAACATGTATAGTATAATCATCATTACTGTACAGTACTGTGAGGGTTCTAGTTCTCATCAACAGTATAATCATCATTACTGTACAGTACTGTGAGGGTTCTAGTTCTCATCAACATGTATAGTATAATCATCATTACTGTACAGTACTGTGAGGGTTCTAGTTCTCATCAACATGTATAGTATAATCATCATTACTGTACAGTACTGTGAGGGTTCTAGTTCTCATCAACATGTAGAGTATAATCATCATTACTGTCCAGTACTGTGAGGGTTCTAGTTCTCATCAACATGTATAGTATAATCATCATTACTGTACAGTACTGTGAGGGTTCTAGTTCTCATCAACATGTATAGTATAATCATCATTACTGTACAGTACTGTGAGGGTTCTAGTTCTCATCAACATGTATAGTATAATCATCATTACTGTACAGTACTGTGAGGGTTCTAGTTCTCATCAACATGTATAGTATAATCATCATTACTGTACAGTACTGTGAGGGTTCTAGTTCTCATCAACATGTATAGTATAATCATCATTACTGTACAGTACTGTGAGGGTTCTAGTTCTCATCAACATGTATATTATAATCATCATTACTGTACAGTACTGTGAGGGTTCTAGTTCTCATCAACATGTATAGTATAATCATCATTACTGTCCAGTACTGTGAGGGTTCTAGTTCTCATCAACATGTAGTATAATCATCATTACTGTACAGTACTGTGAGGGTTCTAGTTCTCATCAACATGTATAGTATAATCATCATTACTGTACAGTACTGTGAGGGTTCTAGTTCTCATCAACATGTAGAGTATAATCATCATTACTGTACAGTACTGTGAGGGTTCTAGTTCTCATCAACATGTATAGTATAATCATCATACTGTACAGTACTGTGAGGGTTCTAGTTCTCATCAACATGTATAGTATAATCATCATTACTGTCCAGTACTGTGAGGGTTCTAGTTCTCATCAACATGTATAGTATAATCACTCATACTGTACAGTACTGTGAGGGTTCTAGTTCTCATCAACAGTATAATCACTCATACTGTACAGTACTGTGAGGGTTCTAGTTCTCATCAACATGTATAGTATAATCACTCATACTGTACAGTACTGTGAGGGTTCTAGTTCTCATCAACATGTATAATCATCATTACTGTACAGTACTGTGAGGGTTCTAGTTCTCATCAACATGTATAATCATCATTACTGTACAGTACTGTGAGGGTTCTAGTTCTCATCAACATGTATAATCATCATTACTGTACAGTACTGTGAGGGTTCTAGTTCTCATCAACATGTATAATCATCATTACTGTACAGTACTGTGAGGGTTCTAGTTCTCATCAACATGTATAATCATCATTACTGTACAGTACTGTGAGGGTTCTAGTTCTCATCAACATGTATAATCATCATTACTGTACAGTACTGTGAGGGTTCTAGTTCTCATCAACATGTATAATCATCATTACTGTACAGTACTGTAGGGTTCTAGTTCTCATCAACATGTATAGTATAATCACTCTACAGTACAGTACTGTGAGGGTTCTAGTTCTCATCAACATGTATAGTATAATCATCATTACTGTACAGTACTGTGAGGGTTCTAGTTCTCATCAACATGTATAGTATAATCACTCATACAGTACAGTACTGTGAGGGTTCTAGTTCTCATCAACATGTATACTATAATCACCATTACTGTACAGTACTGTGAGGGTTCTAGTTCTCATCAACATGTATAGTATAATCACTCATACTGTACAGTACTGTGAGGGTTCTAGTTCTCATCAACATGTATAATCATCATTACTGTACAGTACTGTGAGGGTTCTAGTTCTCATCAACATGTATAGTATAATCACCATTACTGTACAGTACTGTGAGGGTTCTAGTTCTCATCAACATGTATAGTATAATCATCATTACTGTACAGTACTGTGAGGGTTCTAGTTCTCATCAACATGTATAGTATAATCATCATTACTGTACAGTACTGTGAGGGTTCTAGTTCTCATCAACATGTATAATCATCATTACAGTACAGTACTGTGAGGGTTCTAGTTCTCATCAACATGTATAGTATAATCACCATTACTGTACAGTACTGTGAGGGTTCTAGTTCTCATCAACATGTATAGTATAATCATCATTACTGTACAGTACTGTGAGGGTTCTAGTTCTCATCAACATGTATAGTATAATCATCATTACTGTACAGTACTGTGAGGGTTCTAGTTCTCATCAACATGTACAGTATAATCATCATTACTGTACAGTACTGTGAGGGTTCTAGTTCTCATCAACATGTATAGTATAATCATCATTACTGTACAGTACTGTGAGGGTTCTAGTTCTCATCAACATGTATAGTATAATCATCATTACTGTCCAGTACTGTGAGGGTTCTAGTTCTCATCAACATGTACAGTATAATCATCATTACTGTCCAGTACTGTGAGGGTTCTAGTTCTCATCAACATGTATAGTATAATCATCATTACTGTACAGTACTGTGAGGGTTCTAGTTCTCATCAACATGTATAGTATAATCATCATTACTGTACAGTACTGTGAGGGTTCTAGTTCTCATCAACATGTAGAGTATAATCATCATTACTGTCCAGTACTGTGAGGGTTCTAGTTCTCATCAACATGTAGTATAATCATCATTACTGTCCAGTACTGTGAGGGTTCTAGTTCTCATCAACATGTATGTATAATCATCATTACTGTCCAGTACTGTGAGGGTTCTAGTTCTCATCAACATGTAGAGTATAATCATCATTACTGTCCAGTACTGTGAGGGTTCTAGTTCTCATCAACATGTATAGTATAATCATCATTACTGTGCAGTACTGTGAGGGTTCTAGTTCTCATCAACATGTATAGTATAATCATCATTACTGTACAGTACTGTGAGGGTTCTAGTTCTCATCAACATGTATAGTATAATCATCATTACTGTACAGTACTGTGAGGGTTCTAGTTCTCATCAACATGTATAGTATAATCACTCATACTGTACAGTACTGTGAGGGTTCTAGTTCTCATCAACATGTATAGTATAATCACTCATACTGTACAGTACTGTGAGGGTTCTAGTTCTCATCAACATGTATAATCATCATTACTGTACAGTACTGTGAGGGTTCTAGTTCTCATCAACATGTATAATCATCATTACTGTACAGTACTGTGAGGGTTCTAGTTCTCATCAACATGTATAGTATAATCACCATTACTGTACAGTACTGTGAGGGTTCTAGTTCTCATCAACATGTATAGTATAATCATCATTACTGTACAGTACTGTGAGGGTTCTAGTTCTCATCAACATGTATAATCATCATTACTGTACAGTACTGTGAGGGTTCTAGTTCTCATCAACATGTATAGTATAATCATCATTACTGTACAGTACTGTGAGGGTTCTAGTTCTCATCAACATGTATAATCATCATTACTGTACAGTACTGTGAGGGTTCTAGTTCTCATCAACATGTATAATCATCATTACTGTACAGTACTGTGAGGGTTCTAGTTCTCATCAACATGTATGTATAATCATCATTACTGTACAGTACTGTGAGGGTTCTAGTTCTCATCAACATGTATAATCATCATTACTGTACAGTACTGTGAGGGTTCTAGTTCTCATCAACATGTATAATCATCATTACTGTACAGTACTGTGAGGGTTCTAGTTCTCATCAACATGTATAGTATAATCATCATTACTGTACAGTACTGTGAGGGTTCTAGTTCTCATCAACATGTATAATCATCATTACTGTACAGTACTGTGAGGGTTCTAGTTCTCATCAACATGTATAATCATCATTACTGTACAGTACTGTGAGGGTTCTAGTTCTCATCAACATGTATAATCACATTACTGTACAGTACTGTGAGGGTTCTAGTTCTCATCAACATGTATAATCATCATTACTGTACAGTACTGTGAGGGTTCTAGTTCTCATCAACATGTATAATCATCATTACTGTACAGTACTGTGAGGGTTCTAGTTCTCATCAACATGTATAATCATCATTACTGTACAGTACTGTGAGGGTTCTAGTTCTCATCAACATGTATAATCATCATTACTGTACAGTACTGTGAGGGTTCTAGTTCTCATCAACATGTATAGTATAATCATCATTACTGTACAGTACTGTGAGGGTTCTAGTTCTCATCAACATGTATAATCATCATTACTGTACAGTACTGTGAGGGTTCTAGTTCTCATCAACATGTATAGTATAATCATCAATACTGTACAGTACTGTGAGGGTTCTAGTTCTCATCAACATGTATAATCATCATTACTGTACAGTACTGTGAGGGTTCTAGTTCTCATCAACATGTATAGTATAATCATCATTACTGTACAGTACTGTGAGGGTTCTAGTTCTCATCAACATGTATAATCATCATTACTGTACAGTACTGTGAGGGTTCTAGTTCTCATCAACATGTATAGTATAATCATCATTACTGTACAGTACTGTGAGGGTTCTAGTTCTCATCAACATGTATAGTATAATCACTCATACTGTACAGTACTGTGAGGGTTCTAGTTCTCATCAACATGTATAATCATCATTACTGTACAGTACTGTGAGGGTTCTAGTTCTCATCAACATGTATAATCATCATTACTGTACAGTACTGTGAGGGTTCTAGTTCTCATCAACATGTATAATCATCATTACTGTACAGTACTGTGAGGGTTCTAGTTCTCATCAACATGTATAGTATAATCACTCATACAGTACAGTACTGTGAGGGTTCTAGTTCTCATCAACATGTATAGTATAATCATCATTACTGTACAGCACTATGAGGGTTCTAGTTCTCATCAACATGTATAGTATAATCACTCATACAGTACAGTACTGTGAGGGTTCTAGTTCTCATCAACATGTATACTATAATCACCATTACTGTACAGTACTGTGAGGGTTCTAGTTCTTATCAACATGTATAGTATAATCACTCATACTGTACAGTACTGTGAGGGTTCTAGTTCTCATCAACATGTATAATCATCATTACTGTACAGTACTGTGAGGGTTCTAGTTCTCATCAACATGTATAGTATAATCACTCATACTGTCCAGTACTGTGAGGGTTCTAGTTCTCATCAACATGTATAGTATAATCACTCATACTGTCCAGTACTGTGAGGGTTCTAGTTCTCATCAACATGTATAATCATCATTACTGTACAGTACTGTGAGGGTTCTAGTTCTCATCAACATGTATAGTATAATCATCATTACTGTACAGTACTGTGAGGGTTCTAGTTCTCATCAACATGTATAGTATAATCACTCATACAGTACAGTACTGTGAGGGTTCTAGTTCTCATCAACATGTATAATCATCATTACTGTACAGTACTGTGAGGGTTCTAGTTCTCATCAACATGTGTAGTATAATCACTCATACTGTACAGTACTGTGAGGGTTCTAGTTCTCATCAACATGTATAATCATCATTACTGTACAGTACTGTGAGGGTTCTAGTTCTCATCAACATGTATAGTATAATCATCATTACAGTACAGTACTGTGAGGGTTCTAGTTCTCATCAACATGTATAGTATAATCACTCATACAGTACAGTACTGTGAGGGTTCTAGTTCTCATCAACATGTATAATCATCATTACTGTACAGTACTGTGAGGGTTCTAGTTCTCATCAACATGTATAGTATAATCATCATTACTGTACAGTACTGTGAGGGTTCTAGTTCTCATCAACATGTATAGTATAATCACTCATACTGTACAGTACTGTGAGGGTTCTAGTTCTCATCAACATGTATAATCATCATTACTGTACAGTACTGTGAGGGTTCTAGTTCTCATCAACATGTATAGTATAATCATCATTACTGTACAGTACTGTGAGGGTTCTAGTTCTCATCAACATGTATAGTATAATCATCATTACTGTACAGTACTGTGAGGGTTCTAGTTCTCATCAACATGTATAGTATAATCATCATTACTGTACAGTACTGTGAGGGTTCTAGTTCTCATCAACATGTATAGTATAATCATCATTACTGTACAGTACTGTGAGGGTTCTAGTTCTCATCAACATGTATAGTATAATCACTCATACTGTACAGTACTGTGAGGGTTCTAGTTCTCATCAACATGTATAGTATAATCACTCATACTGTACAGTACTGTGAGGGTTCTAGTTCTCATCAACATGTATAGTATAATCATCATTACTGTACAGTACTGTGAGGGTTCTAGTTCTCATCAACATGTATAATCATCATTACTGTACAGTACTGTGAGGGTTCTAGTTCTCATCAACATGTATAATCATCATTACTGTACAGTACTGTGAGGGTTCTAGTTCTCATCAACATGTATAATCATCATTACTGTACAGTACTGTGAGGGTTCTAGTTCTCATCAACATGTATAATCATCATTACTGTACAGTACTGTGAGGGTTCTAGTTCTCATCAACATGTATAGTATAATCATCATTACTGTACAGTACTGTGAGGGTTCTAGTTCTCATCAACATGTATGTATAATCATCATTACTGTACAGTACTGTGAGGGTTCTAGTTCTCATCAACATGTATAGTATAATCATTACTGTACAGTACTGTGAGGGTTCTAGTTCTCATCAACATGTATAATCATCATTACTGTACAGTACTGTGAGGGTTCTAGTTCTCATCAACATGTATAGTATAATCATCATTACTGTACAGTACTGTGAGGGTTCTAGTTCTCATCAACATGTATGTATAATCATCATTACTGTACAGTACTGTGAGGGTTCTAGTTCTCATCAACATGTATAATCATCATTACAGTACAGTACTGTGAGGGTTCTAGTTCTCATCAACATGTATAGTATAATCATCATTACTGTACAGTACTGTGAGGGTTCTAGTTCTCATCAACATGTATAGTATAATCACCATTACTGTACAGTACTGTGAGGGTTCTAGTTCTCATCAACATGTATAGTATAATCATCATTACTGTACAGTACTGTGAGGGTTCTAGTTCTCATCAACATGTATAACAGTACAGGGTTCTAGTTCTCATCAACATGTATCATTACTGTACAGTACTGTGAGGGTTCTAGTTCTCATCAACATGTATAATCATCATTACTGTACAGTACTGTGAGGGTTCTAGTTCTCATCAACATGTATAATCATCATTACTGTACAGTACTGTGAGGGTTCTAGTTCTCATCAACATGTATAGTATAATCATCATTACTGTACAGTACTGTGAGGGTTCTAGTTCTCATCAACATGTATATAATCATCATTACTGTACAGTACTGTGAGGGTTCTAGTTCTCATCAACATGTATAGTATAATCATCATTACTGTACAGTACTGTGAGGGTTCTAGTTCTCATCAACATGTATAATCATCATTACTGTACAGTACTGTGAGGGTTCTAGTTCTCATCAACATGTATAGTATAATCATCATTACTGTACAGTACTGTGAGGGTTCTAGTTCTCATCAACATGTATAATCATCATTACTGTACAGTACTGTGAGGGTTCTAGTTCTCATCAACATGTATAGTATAATCATCATTACTGTACAGTACTGTGAGGGTTCTAGTTCTCATCAACATGTATAGTATAATCACTCATACTGTACAGTACTGTGAGGGTTCTAGTTCTCATCAACATGTATAATCATCATTACTGTACAGTACTGTGAGGGTTCTAGTTCTCATCAACATGTATAATCATCATTACTGTACAGTACTGTGAGGGTTCTAGTTCTCATCAATGTATGTATAATCATCATTACTGTACAGTACTGTGAGGGTTCTAGTTCTCATCAACATGTATAGTATAATCACTCATACAGTACAGTACTGTGAGGGTTCTAGTTCTCATCAACATGTATAGTATAATCACCATTACTGTACAGCACTATGAGGGTTCTAGTTCTCATCAACATGTATAGTATAATCACTCATACAGTACAGTACTGTGAGGGTTCTAGTTCTCATCAACATGTATACTATAATCACCATTACTGTACAGTACTGTGAGGGTTCTAGTTCTTATCAACATGTATAGTATAATCACTCATACTGTACAGTACTGTGAGGGTTCTAGTTCTCATCAACATGTATAATCATCATTACTGTACAGTACTGTGAGGGTTCTAGTTCTCATCAACATGTATAGTATAATCACTCATACTGTACAGTACTGTGAGGGTTCTAGTTCTCATCAACATGTATAGTATAATCACTCATACTGTACAGTACTGTGAGGGTTCTAGTTCTCATCAACATGTATAATCATCATTATACAGTACTGTGAGGGTTCTAGTTCTCATCAACATGTATAGTATAATCATCATTACTGTACAGTACTGTGAGGGTTCTAGTTCTCATCAACATGTATAGTATAATCACTCATACAGTACAGTACTGTGAGGGTTCTAGTTCTCATCAACATGTATAATCATCATTACTGTACAGTACTGTGAGGGTTCTAGTTCTCATCAACATGTATAGTATAATCACTCATACTGTACAGTACTGTGAGGGTTCTAGTTCTCATCAACATGTATAATCATCATTACTGTACAGTACTGTGAGGGTTCTAGTTCTCATCAACATGTATAGTATAATCAACATTACAGTACAGTACTGTGAGGGTTCTAGTTCTCATCAACATGTATAGTATAATCACTCATACAGTACAGTACTGTGAGGGTTCTAGTTCTCATCAACATGTATAATCATCATTACTGTACAGTACTGTGAGGGTTCTAGTTCTCATCAACATGTATAGTATAATCATCATTACTGTACAGTACTGTGAGGGTTCTAGTTCTCATCAACATGTATAGTATAATCACTCATACTGTACAGTACTGTGAGGGTTCTAGTTCTCATCAACATGTATAATCATCATTACTGTACAGTACTGTGAGGGTTCTAGTTCTCATCAACATGTATAGTATAATCATCATTACTGTACAGTACTGTGAGGGTTCTAGTTCTCATCAACATGTATAGTATAATCATCATTACTGTACAGTACTGTGAGGGTTCTAGTTCTCATCAACATGTATAGTATAATCATCATTACTGTACAGTACTGTGAGGGTTCTAGTTCTCATCAACATGTATAGTATAATCATCATTACTGTACAGTACTGTGAGGGTTCTAGTTCTCATCAACATGTATAGTATAATCACCATTACTGTACAGTACTGTGAGGGTTCTAGTTCTCATCAACATGTATAATCATCATTACTGTACAGTACTGTGAGGGTTCTAGTTCTCATCAACATGTATAGTATAATCATCATTACTGTACAGTACTGTGAGGGTTCTAGTTCTCATCAACATGTATAGTATAATCATCATTACTGTACAGTACTGTGAGGGTTCTAGTTCTCATCAACATGTATAGTATAATCATCATTACTGTACAGTACTGTGAGGGTTCTAGTTCTCATCAACATGTATAATCATCATTACTGTACAGTGCTGTGAGGGTTCTAGTTCTCATCAACATGTATAGTATAATCACCATTACTGTACAGTACTGTGAGGGTTCTAGTTCTCATCAACATGTATAGTATAATCATCATTACTGTACAGTACTGTGAGGGTTCTAGTTCTCATCAACATGTATAATCATCATTACTGTACAGTACTGTGAGGGTTCTAGTTCTCATCAACATGTATAGTATAATCATCATTACTGTACAGTACTGTGAGGGTTCTAGTTCTCATCAACATGTACAGTATAATCATCATTACTGTACAGTACTGTGAGGGTTCTAGTTCTCATCAACATGTACAGTATAATCATCATTACTGTACAGTACTGTGAGGGTTCTAGTTCTCATCAACATGTATAGTATAATCACTCATACTGTACAGTACTGTGAGGGTTCTAGTTCTCATCAATATGTATAGTATAATCACTCATACTGTATAGTACTGTGAGGGTTCTAGTTCTCATCAACATGTATAGTATAATCATCATTACTGTACAGTACTGTGAGGGTTCTAGTTCTCATCAACATGTACAGTATAATCATCATTACTGTACAGTACTGTGAGGGTTCTAGTTCTCATCAACATGTATAGTATAATCACTCATACTGTACAGTACTGTGAGGGTTCTAGTTCTCATCAACATGTATAGTATAATCACTCATACTGTACAGTACTGTGAGGGTTCTAGTTCTCATCAACATGTATAGTATAATCACTCATACTGTACAGTACTGTGAGGGTTCTAGTTCTCATCAACATGTATAGTATAATCACTCATACTGTACAGTACTGTGAGGGTTCTAGTTCTCATCAACATGTATAGTATAATCACTCATACTGTACAGTACTGTGAGGGTTCTAGTTCTCATCAACATGTATAGTATAATCACTCATACTGTACAGTACTGTGAGGGTTCTAGTTCTCATCAACATGTATAGTATAATCACTCATACTGTACAGTACTGTGAGGGTTCTAGTTCTCATCAACATGTATAGTATAATCACTCATACTGTACAGTACTGTGAGGGTTCTAGTTCTCATCAACATGTATAGTATAATCACTCATACTGTACAGTACTGTGAGGGTTCTAGTTCTCATCAACATGTATAGTATAATCATCATTACTGTACAGTACTGTGAGGGTTCTAGTTCTCATCAACATGTATAGTATAATCATCATTACTGTACAGTACTGTGAGGGTTCTAGTTCTCATCAACATGTATAGTATAATCATCATTACTGTACAGTACTGTGAGGGTTCTAGTTCTCATCAACATGTATAGTATAATCATCATTACTGTACAGTACTGTGAGGGTTCTAGTTCTCATCAACATGTATAGTATAATCACTCATACTGTACAGTACTGTGAGGGTTCTAGTTCTCATCAACATGTATAGTATAATCATCATTACTGTACAGTACTGTGAGGGTTCTAGTTCTCATCAACATGTATAGTATAATCATCATTACAGTACAGTACTGTGAGGGTTCTAGTTCTCATCAACATGTATAGTATAATCATCATTAGTGTACAGTACTGTGAGGGTTCTAGTTCTCATCAACATGTATAGTATAATCATCATTACTGTACAGCACTGTGAGGGTTCTAGTTCTCATCAACATGTATAGTATAATCATCATTACTGTACAGTACTGTGAGGGTTCTAGTTCTCATCAACATGTATAGTATAATCATCATTACTGTACAGTACTGTGAGGGTTCTAGTTCTCATCAACATGTATAGTATAATCATCATTACTGTACAGTACTGTGAGGGTTCTAGTTCTCATCAACATGTATAGTATAATCATCATTACTGTACAGCACTGTGAGGGTTCTAGTTCTCATCAACATGTATAGTATAATCATAATTACTGTACAGTACTGTGAGGGTTCTAGTTATCATCAACATGTATAGTATAATCACTCATACTGTACAGTACTGTGAGGGTTCTAGTTCTCATCAACATGTATAGTATAATCATCATTACAGTACAGTACTGTGAGGGTTCTAGTTCTCATCAACATGTATAGCATAATAACCATTAGTGTACAGTACTGTTAGGGTTCTAGTTCTCATCAACATGTATAGTATAATCACTCATACTGTACAGTACTGTGAGGGTTCTAGTTCTCATCAACATGTATAGTATAATCATCATTACTGTACAGTACTGTGAGAGTTCAACTAGTATAATCATCATACAACATGTACAGTATAATCACTCATACTGTACAGTACTGTGAGAGTTCTAGTTCTCATCAACATGTACAGTATAATCATCATTACTGTACAGTACTGTGAGGGTTCTAGTTCTCACTCTCCTGCATTTCATTCACTGAACAGTGCTGCACACATTGTGATGTTAGCTCCTCTCTGGCCTAGGACATCCACGGTTGCTCTCTGTCCAATCACATTTCTTTCCCTGCGGCGTGTTTTTGCCAGGTTGAATCCAGCTTCATCCTCAAAGATGAATGTATGTGCAGTTTTCCTGGCTTCCATCTCCATTACTCTCCAAAATACGGTAAATCCACAGTTTTACAGTACTTTACATTATGCATAGCTGTGTATGTACCCTGTTTGGTTATTGAACAGACATATTGATACCGGAGTTCTTTTACACGTTCACCGTTTCTCTCAAAGGGTGCAGTGTACAACTGCTTCATCCTTATTTAATGTTTCTCTAGGAATCTGGGAACTGTCGTTGTGCCGACCGTATTCACATTCCCAAAAGTGATAATGTCTGCCTGCACTCTGTCCTGAATTTCCCGCAGTTCTATTGCATTGTTGCCAATTACCATGTCAACAATGGCAATTTCCTGCGTATCTGATAATATTCTGCCTCTCCCTCCAGTGGGAGGCAACCTTTGGATCCTACTGAAATACACAAAACAGTCAATATATTTCAAAATGTCAGTACATGTAAAAATGTGAACATACTGTATTGTACTGTATTATGTAGTTAAATTATCATTGAAGGATGCACATCTCACCTGTTGTTTTGCCGGAAAATGTGTACTATTGATGCAACTGTTGAACGCTGCAGATTTGGTTGCACCCTTAAACCGGACTCTCTCAAAGAGAGACCATGGTTTACAACAGGGTCAATAATTGTGGCCCTTATCTCATCAGAGACCACCGCTCTTGGTCTTCCTCTCCTTTGTCCTCCATGCGTTCTCCCTCTCCCTGCCACTCTTCTTTCCCCACCAACCTTTCTTCCTTGGTTCATGTTTCCAAACTAAATCATGCCGAAGTCGTCCTCTTTTGTCTGTTTGGTAACGAGACTAAAAACAGGACACTTGGGTAGGCTTTCAGATGAAATTGGAATGATTACATATTCTGCAGAGATTTTCTATATGTTTCAATCTGGTTACTCCAGAAATGCACGACATTTGCCATCATTCTGTTTTGAATGTGTTTTTAACCGTTTTGGAAACAGTATGTTGCATTTGAAAACATGCTACAAATATATAGTTTTGCAGGTGGCGGAGTATGAATGGGAAAAGAGTTCATGGATTTCAGAGAATGTGGTCATTGAATACATTTTGTGTGAAAGCAATGAAAAATGATTCACAGTTTGGTCCACAGACACTTCTGTTTCGCTGACTGTGTGAAGAGTTTTGACAATGCATGTTAGCAATTGAAAAAAACTGTAATATTGATCAAAGCATGCCATTCCATGAGCACAGCATTTATTGTTCAACTCGAATCAATGAGCCCAATCAGTCCTCCATTAAGAACAAAATCATAGGGCTGGCTAATAAATCCTTAATTTCATGCTCAGGTTAAACAATTTGGCTAATCTATACGTCCATATTTCCAGTCCTGTTCTTGAAGCTCAAGGGGTATAACATTTATTGGAATGACTGGAATTCTGATAGACTTAGATTTTTATGTAAAGGATATAATTTAATCGTATAATTATACATACTGTAGTAGAAAGCGATGGGTTAGAAGAAGCCTACATAACCAACCCATAAAGTAAAATGTAACTTCCACATATGGCCAGCTATGTAAACTTTGACATTGATTTATCCTGCATTAGATATCATTCAATTGGTAAGCTACATTTTTGTCTTCCTCTAATGCCTCTTAATAATCCCCTTAAGGATCCGCCCCTTTTAAACATTTGGCCTAAAATGACAAATCTAACTGCCTGTAGCTCAGGCCCTGAAGCAAGGATATGCATTTTCTTGGTGCCATTTGAAAGGAAAACACATTTGTGTAAATGTGAAAGGAATGTAGGAGAATATAACACAATAGATCTGGTAAAAGATAATACAATGAAATTAACAAGCGTTCTTTTGTATTTTTGTTTGTACCATCATCTTCAAAATGTATGAGAAAGGCCATAATGTACTATTCCAGCCCAAGTGCAAGTTAGATTTTGGCAACTAGATGGCAGCAGTGTATGTGCAATTTTTTTGAACTGATCCAATTAACCATTGCATTTCTGTTCAAAATGTTGTATCAAGACTGCCCAAATGTGCCTAATTTGTTTATTAATAACTTTTCATGTTCAAAATTGTGCACTCTCCTCAAACAATAGCATGGTGTTGTTTCACTGTAATAGCTACTGTAAATTGGACAATGCAGTTAGCTTAAATTATTGTTAATCTTTCTGCCAATATCACATATGTCTATGTAGATGTTCTTGTTACTTACAACCTCATGCTAATCGCATTAGCCTACATTAGCTCAACCGTCCCGTGGACGGGACACCGATCCTGAAGAATTTTAAGGGAAAAGTAATCTAAAAATAGTGTTATCAGATTACATTACTGAGTTTGGGTTGTCCAAAAGTTAAGTTACTGATTACAATTTTGGACAGGTAACTAGCAACTGTAACAGATTTCATTGACAAAGTAACCTACCCAACCCTGTTCATTAGGCACCTAATGGAAAACAGACTGAAACAAGGAGAGACTACCTGAATTTGTCCAAAAATAATCACTTTTTGTTTCCGTGGCAAAAAGTTTTGTCACAGTGTGACCTTAATGAATACGACCCTTGCCTTTGTTTAGTGTGACAGACGGTTCTTACATGAGTCAATAATCTTGCTTCCCACCACATAATCTTAAAACCACCATATATCTGCCACCCCAGGCAGCCACACAGTTCAAATGTGTGTGTCACTCCGTTCCTATTAGCAAAGGAAAGAGTGTGTGTGAACAGCATGCTGATGATACTCATGTAGAATCCCCAAGTATGTGTGTGTGTGTGTGTGTGTGTGTGTGTGTGTGTGTGTGTGTGTGTGTGTGTGTGTGTGTGTGTGTGTGTGTGAGATTGTGTGTGAGAGCGTCATTAACAGCCCTGCTCTCCCTATGACTGACTCACAGCTCATTAGCACTAAACTCTCTCAAGTGTTTTCTCATGAGGCTCTATCAAACACGCTTACAGCACTACAGAGGAAGAGCACAGTGGCCCAACAGCCCAACAGCCCACTCCACAACCCCTCAGAGAGACTGCTGATCTGATCACACAGCTGCAGCACAGCCCACAGACCTAGCCACCGCAACCAAGACACACTAGGAAAACTGTCTCTCTGACGGCCAGCACCACACTCCCTCTAGATACAGTATGTAGGCTAACATTACTAAAGGCACCACACACAACACAGTATCAACATAGCATAGAAACGTGTCACAAAAACTGTTGCCTACGGAACTATCATATATCAAACACCCAACATACTAGCATCAGTTTCTCTGGATGTATGAATGGTAAAGCTGTTGGTGCAATTGGCTCGCCTACTTCTCTTGATAAGCAACTACTGCCTATACAGGGACAGGGTTAACAGTGTGAAATATCACATCTAATAGCTCACAGAGGCACAGAACAATAACAACCAACATACGCAACAAGCACTGTAACTACAGTTGAAGTCGGAAGTTTACATACACCTTAGTGAAATACATTTAAACTCAGTTTTGCACAATTCCTGACATTTAATCCTAGTAAAAATGCACTGTCTTAGGCAGTTAGGATCACCACTTTATTTTAAGAATGTGAAATGTCAGAATAATAGGAGAGAGAATTATTTATTTCAGCTTTTTCTTTCATCACATTCCCAGTGGGTCAGAAGTTTACATACACTCAATTAGTATTTGGTAGCATTACCTTTAAATTGTTTAACTTGGGTCAAATGTTTCGGGTAGCCTTACACAAGCTTCCCACAATAAGTTGGGTGAATTTTGGCCCATTCCTCCTGACAGAGCTGATGTAACTGAGTCAAGTTTGTAGGCCTCCTTGCTCGCACACGCTTTTTCAGATCTGCCCACAAATATTCTATAGGATTGAGGTCAGGGTTTTGTGATGGCCACTCTAATACCTTGATTTTGTTGTCCTTAGGCCATTTTGCCACAACTCTGGAAGTATGCTTGGGGTCATTGTCCATTTGGAAGACCCATTTGTGACCAAGCTTTAACTTGGTTGCTTCCATATATCCACATAATTGTCCTCCTCATGATGCCATCTGTTTTGTGAAGTGCACCAGTCCCTCCTGCAGCAAAGCACCCCACAACATGTTGCTAGCAGCCCGTGCTTCAAGGTTGGGATGGTGGTCTTTGGCTTGCAAGCATCCCCCTTTTTCCTCCAAACATAACGATGGCCATTATGGCCAAACAGTTCTATTTTTGTTTCATCAGAACAGTTTACATTTCTCCAAAAAGTAAAAAATTTTTTCCCATGTTCAGTTGCAAACCGTAGTCTGGCTTTTTTATGGCAGTTTTAGAGCAGTGGCTTCTTCCTTGCTGAGCGGCCTTTCAGGTTATGTTGATATAGGACTCGTTTTACTGTGGATATAGATACCTTTGTACCTGTTTCCAGCATCTTCACAGGGTCCTTTGCTATTGTTCTGAGATTGATTTGCACTTTCGCACCAAAGTACGTTCATCTCTAGGAGACAGAACGCGTCTCCTTCCTGAGCGGTATGACGGCTGCGTGGTCACATGGTGTTTATACTTGCGTACTATTGTTTGAAGGTAGGCCTTGAAATACATCCACAGGTAGACCTCCAATTGACTCAAATTATGTCAATTAGCCTATCAGAAGCTTCTAAAGCCATGACATCGTTTTCTGGAATTTTCCAAGCTGTTTAAAGGCACAGTCAACTTAGTGTATGTAAACTTCTGAATTATAAATGAAATAATCTGTATGTAAACAATAGTTTGAAAAAATAGCCTAACTGACTTGCCAAAACTATAGTTTCTTAACAAGAAATTTGTGGAGTGGTTGAAAAACGGGTTTTAATGACTCCAACCTAAGTGTATGTTAACTTCCGACATCAACTGTACATGGGCCACGAACAACAAAGATCTAAAGATATTGTGGAGCAAATATGTATTGCTTCACAAGTAGAAATGATCAACTTGCTCATTGAAGCGAATAAGGATCAATACTATTGAAAGAAGATAGTGCTCCATTAAGCAACTGCCATCATCAATTTGAGGTGGTGGAAGAAGTGGGATGAGATACTGGCCATTCTCCAGCCCCTCACACACATACACACACACACAATTTATAATGGCATTGCTCCGGAGTAGAAGCGACAGAGCTGTCTCCAAGCAGAACTACCACGGCAAACACTCACTGGGTGATTTATTCATTCGGTAAAACATACTGAATTATAGATGGCATAGAGATAAATGAAAGTGAACGTGTGTAGGGTATAACGGTAATACAGTTTTAATGTACAATATATGGAGTCAGGATTGGTCAAATTTGATAATCAAATCAAATGTTATTTGTCACACGCGCTGATTACGACCGGTGTAGACTTTACAGTGAAATGCTTACTTACAAGCCCCTAACCAACAATGCAGTTTTAGGAAAAATAAGTGTTAAGTAAAAAATAGATAAGTAAAAAATACAAAAATAAAAGTTACAAGTAATTAGAGAGCAGCAGTAAGATAACAATAGCGAGGCTACATCAGCGGGTACCGGTTCAGAGTCAATGTGCGGGGGCACTGGTTAGTCGAAGTAATTGAGGTAATATGTAGGTAGAGTTAAAGTGACTATGCATAGATAATAAACAGAGAGTAGCAGCAGCGTAAAAGTGGGGTCTGGGTAGCCCTTTGATTAGCTGTTCAGGAGTCTTATGGCTTGGGGGTGGAAGCTGCCAAGAAGTCTTTTGGACCTAGACTTGGCGCTGCGGCACTGTTTGCCGTGCGTTAGCAGTGAGAACAGTCCATGACTGGGGTGGCTGGAGTCTTTGCCCATTTTTAGGACCTTCCTCTGACACCGCCTAGTATAGAGGTCCTGGATGGCAGGAAGCTTGATCCCAGTGATATACTGGATCGTACGCACTACCTTCTGTAGTGCCTTGCGGTTAGAGGCTGAGCAGTTGCCATACCAGGCAGTGATGCAACCAGTCAGGATGCTCTCGATGGTGCAACTGTAGTCCACAATCATCTCCTTTATCTTGGTCACGTTGAGGGAGAGGTTATTGTCCTGGCACCACACGGCCAGGTCTCTGACCTCCTCCCTATAGGCTGTCTCATCGCTGTCGGTGATCAGGCCTACCACTGTTGTCATCGGCAAACTTGATGATGGTGTTGGAGTCTTGCCTGGCCATGCAGTCATGAGTGAACAGGGAGTACAAGAGGGGACTGAGCACGCACCCCTGAGGGGCCCCCGTGTTGAGGATCAGCGTGGCTGATGTGTTGTTACCTACCCTTACCACCTGGGGGTGGCCCGTCAGGAAGTCCAGGATCCAGTTGCAGAGGGAGGTGTTTTGTCCCAGGGTGATGTGCTTTGAGGGCACTATGGTGTTGAACGCTGAGCTGTAGTCAATGAATAGCATTCTCACGTAGGTGTTCCTTTTGTCCAGGTGGGTAAGGGCAGTGTGGAGTGCAATAGAGATTGCATCATCTCTGGATCTGTTGGGGCAGTATATAAAGACACAAAATTGCACAACTGGTTAGGGGATCATAAAACGGCAGCCATCTCCTCTGGCACTATTATAGCAAGACCTGGAGGAACTCTCAGTTAGTCCTGGTGCTACAACACCTGGCCAAGTTTATTCAGGTCTGAGACTAGCACCACACGGGGCCACCACATTGGACAGAGGTGTAACAGTGGGCCTGGAGCATGGCCAGTGAGATCAGCAGGCCTGTAAAGGTTGATAATTGGGCCTGGCCCATTTATCCAGTTTATCAGCCTGTCAATCAGCCACGTCATATGTGACGTGGGTGAGGCTGCAGGGGCAGCCGGCGGGGGCGGTTTAGTGGCAAACTAGTTCACCACACTAAGGAAGATGGAAGATGTTTAGGAAGATGTAAGGCAAGCCTATGCCTTAGTATGAAAACATACTTGCAAACACGCAAACACAACTCAATGCCCCAACCATAGGCTTGTAAAGTTCTGGCAATACTGGAAGAATATTTTTTTCAAACAAAGAGCATTCTGTCTTGATCATGATTATTATCTGATAATCTGTGAAACCAATATGGTCGTTCAACATGATGTCTGAAATGATTTTGAAACCATTTTATAACGACATATCCGTGTTGCCATAGCTACAGTAGCTACGTAACTCGAAAGCAATTAGCCTTGGTGCAAAAACCATTGTGTGTGTGTGTGTGTGTGTGTGTGTGTGTGTGTGTGTGTGTGTGTGTGTGTACATGAGACAGAGAGAGCGAGAGACAGACAGAGAAAGACAGGCAGACAGACAGACAGATAGACAGAGATAGAGACAGACAGATAGACAGAGAGACAGACAGAGATAGAGACAGACAGATAGACAGATAGACAGAGAGACAGACAGATAGACAGATAGACAGAGAGACAGACAGAGACAGATAGAGAGACAGACAGAGACAGATAGACAGACAGATAGACAGAGAGACAGACAGAGACAGATAGAGAGACAGACAGAGACAGATAGACAGAGAGAGAGCACAGTAAAGTAGTAAGAGTACACACACGTATCCTAGACAGAGAGAGAGAGCACAGTAAAGTAGTAAGAGTACACACACGTATCCTAGACAGAGAGAGAGAGCACAGTAAAGTAGTAAGAGTACACACACGTATCCGAGGGTCGTTTTCCACAAAGAACGACAACCCTTGATAGACAGCCAGCTCCATCACGTCACACTGAAATTACTCTTCAAATCCCAGACAAATTGTCTGATCTCTGAGGCACCGCTAATAGATGTTTTTCCTGAATGTCTCCTGGTGCTGCTGACAATCCTCCTGTTGAGGAGGAGCCCAGGACATTAGCATCTATTAGCATAACTCAGCAGCACCCAGAAAGACATGAAACTGTCATATAAAAGTTTCACCAGACAGGGCCTCAGGGACACAGACGCATTTTCCACGCCAGAGAAGATGTTATTGTTTGTGCGTGCCTGCCCAGGCACTGACAGCGAGAGTTAGTTGGCTGTCTCTCTGATAGTTCTATCAGCCGTAAAGCGACAGCTGTTGAGAATGTGAGCTATTCTCCCCCAAATAAATCTCCTGGTTCCACTTTGAAACATGCTCAATCACTGCTTCTGAAAGTTGGTATCGTACTCCTTCAAAACTCATACTTATACGATAGCTTAAAGTAATGCCAATAGTTTCCCTCTCTTTCTTCCTCCTCTACAATATCCTCTTAAGCTCTGTCAGGTTGGATGGGGAGCATCAATTCCATGCTCTGGCTGGGCCACTCAAGGACATTCAAAGTCCCTGAAACCACTCCTGTGTTGTCTTGGCTGTGTGCTTAGGGTTGTTTTCCTGTTGGAAGGTGAACCTTCGCCCCAGTCTGATGTCCTGGGCGCTCTGGAGCAGGTTTTTATCAAGGATCTCTCTGTACTTTGCTCCGTTCATCTTTCCTTCGATCCTGACTAGTCTCCTAGTCCATGATGCTGAAAAACATCCCCACAGCATGGTGCTGCCACCACCATGCTTCACCCTAGGGATGGTGCCAGGTTTCCTCCAGACGTGATGCCTGGAATTCAGGACAAAAAGTTAAATCTTGGTTTCATCTTTCATGGTCTGAGAGTCATTTAGGTGCATTTTGGCAAACCAAGCAGGCTGTCATATGCCTTTTATTGAGGAGTGTCTTCCGTCTGGCCACTCTACCATAAAGGCCTGATTTGTGCAGTGCTGCAGAGATGGTTGTCCTTCTGGAAGGTTCTCCCATCTCCACAGAGGAACTCTGGAGCTCTGTCAGAGTGACCATCGGGTTCTTGGTCACCTCCCTCACCAAGGCCCTTCTCCCCCGATTGCTCAGTTTGGCCGGGTGGCCAGCTCTACATAGAGTCTGGGTGGTTCAAACGTATTTGATTTAAGAATGATGGAGGCCACTGTGTTCTTGGGGACCTTAATGCTGCAGAAATGTTGTGGTACCCTTCCCCAGATCTGTGCCTCGACACAATCCTGTATTGGAGCTCTACTGACAATTCCTTCGACCTCATGGCTTGTTATTTGCTCTAACATGCACTGTCAACTGTGGGACCTTATATAGACAGGTTTGTGCCTTTCCAAATCATATCCAATCAATTAAATTTACCACAGGTGGACTCCAATCAAGTTGTAGAAACATCAATGCAATTTCGAGGCTCGTAGCAAAGGGTCTGAATATTTATGTAAATAAGGTATTTCATTTTAAAAAGATTTATACATTTGCAAAAATTTCTAAAACCTGTTTTTGCTTTTTCATTATAGGGTATTATGTGTAGATTTATGAGGAAAAACATTTATTTAATACATTTTTAAATAAGGCTGTAAAAAAAAGTAAAGGGGTCTGAATACTTTCCGATTGCACTGTAACTCCTAGTGATGGTGTGCCATGGACAAATGAGTAACAGTCCACGCTAGAGAGAGTCTCCAGTTATGCACCCCTTCACAGCCTCTCATCACAACAACCCCACTCGATAGAACCAATCTACTATTCTTCCAGCGTTCACTGTTCATATTGACAGAGCTGATACACCATTCATCACAGAGCTCTAGGAGTTACAATCATGCCCTGTAGCACTCACTTCTGTTATCCAGGAGGCTGATGTGTGTATTGTTGTAAAGTGTTAGATACCTCTGCACTGTTGGAGCTAGGAACACAAGCATTTCGATACACCCGCAATAACATCTGCTAAATATGTGTATGTTACCAATAAAATGTGATTTGATTTTTTTCGGTCATCAACACTGGTCCCATATGGCCAGTAATCACACAGCATGCTCTCCAATTAATGTATCCTTTATTCAGTACAACACGGGAGCTGCTAGCACTCCCCTGCCACCTTCACACTACTGCTGTTTTATCCCATCTTCATTAGAGCTCTCACTCGCCATCCCTTCCTCCCCCCTCCTCCTCCTCCCTGTCTTCCCTCGCAAAACATGGTGGAATCTGATAACTACCTTCACACCAATCTGTTGATTCTCTCCTTTTGGCTGCTTTGGGATGGAGCATAATTAGGAAATGGAGGCAGCTCAAATTCGCTAGTCAGTCAGTCACACGGCACAAGCTTGCTCACACAAATAAACAAACAAACAAACACACAATAATGAAGCTGTTCTGTCAGATAAGTGTAATTGGGATAGTGACCCCGAGAATGAACAGGATTCCCTTAAATAAAGAGGGGGGAAAGGACTCAATAATAGACTGTCAGGGATGGAGGATTAGCAAACCGGGGACAAAGATACTTTCTGGATGGTGCATCTCATGACGCAGGTTTTTTTTTTAACTGAACAGGCTACAATACAGGTTAGAGGCTACAGTACAGGCTACAGTATAGGCTACATTACAGTACACTGTGCACAACAGCTACAGTACGTGTATGGCACCAGAAGAACAACATGTCCTTCGTCATAGTGTATGTTAGACTCAGTGTTTCCCATCATGCAGTTCATCATACTCTCCTCTGTAGCATGTTTTTTTTAGAGAGCATGTCATAAGCTTTGGTTTAGCAGGGTAAAACATTCTTGTGGGTGTGCAGGAGTCCTGGATTCGAACCGCATCAGTCACACGTTCTCAAATGTGAGAGAACTTTGGAAGGGAATATTGAGAGAACGTTCCAAAACGTTCCAGGTGGAGGTCCAGCAGCTGCTTCTATTAGAGCCAGTGTTCCAGAATCCAGACCAGACCGGACTGGAGATGTGATTTATTAGAGACTTCAGGTGGAACGCAGAGGAGGGAGTGTTAAACTACTCATTAGCGACAAACCTGGATCTTGTCTCCGATAGACTTAGGGAGTAGAGCGATGTGAAATACGGCAGGTCAATATACCACTAATGATGCACGCAGGCACACACACACACACACACACACACACACACACACACACACACACACACACACACACAATAAGCCTGAACATTGGTGCTTTTTGGGTCATGAAGGTCTAGACCAAAGATCAACTGACCGAAACTCAAGTTCCTTTATTATGTCTTTCGGACATTGCATTGACACAGCCAACATTGTGTCCCATCTGAATCTCAGACATACATTCTCTAGTGAAAGCAATCATCATTGTAATGGACAGCCATTCCACTTTACATAGACAGAGTTCAAATTAACAGAGAAACAAGTCTTTTTGGCAAACCTTCGTGAGTCTGCGATCAAAGCATGATCATTTCAGACTCCATCAGAGTCTGTCTTTGTCCGGGTAATTGACAGAGACTGACACCTGTCAGAGACTATGAACTATGAGAACAAGTAGAAAAGTACATTCCCGAAATAGAATCTCAAATCCTGAGGAGAACCCACCCAGAGAGATGACAACTACACTACCAACTACCATGAAGTAAGGCTGCTACATCAGACCCAATCTGGGTGGAGGGATAGTGAATACTCATAGGGCCAGGAGTTTGTCCCAGCCACATGACCCGATTAGAAAAAACTTGTAGACCAGGAGGGGTGGATCAGCTTTAATATTGAAGACAGCTTGTAGGTTCTATCAATTTAATTGTTTGCTTCTATTGTGCGAGTAGAGACATATCTCTCACCTTGTTATAACCTGGTTACCACAACAGAACTAACAACTTACAATCATGGAAGACATAGGGTGTGTACCAAATGGCAAACTATACCCTATATTGTGCACTACCTTTGACCAGAGCCCTATGGGGCAGCCTATCAGGCTCCCTGAACAGCTGGAAAGCGTGCGGACACAAACTAGTTTTTAATGTTCTCTATTTCTGCACATGAAAGAGTTGGCCCTCCCTCACACACTCACTTCCCCCTGAGCCCTCTGGTCTGTGGCATCAAAGGACGCGCTTAAAAATCGGATCCATGGAAATCACATAAACACCTTCAAACACTGGGGTAAACATCAGTCTTGTTGCATTACAGTTTTCTTCAATTGCTAGCAAGCATCGGTCAATACTGAAGCCACTTCTTCAAAACTCTTCACACGGTCTGCATTACCAACATGCATCTTGGCCAAACAGTTCATCTCACCTCCAAAACTCACTCAAACCACCAAAACACTTCATGTCTCAAAATAAGCTTGTTCGACCAGAACACTGTTAACAATTCTCACTCAGAAAGCATACATTGTCAGTCATAACACACTGATCTAAAACACACTAACAGGGAGCATTACATAAATGAGGAACTTCTCCTTGAAGTTTGAATGATTTCACATAAATCAGTATTTCATTACAGAATAAGAATAACACCTTTTGACTTTATTGACTGTACTAAGGTATATGTAACAAGAATGAATGAGAAATTCAGCAATTTCCTTCAATAGCCTTTTCTTTGTTCTATTTCTCTGCATATAGTAATTTAGTTGTGAAAAATAAAAAGTTCAAAGAAAAAACAAATTCCGTAAATTCCAGGGCTGCAATAATAATTACATAAAAACATCATCAACATGTACAGTATAATCATCATTACTGTGCAGTACTGTGAGGGTTCTAGTTCTCATCAACATGTATAGTATAATCATCATTACTGTACAGTACTGTGAGGGTTCTAGTTCTCATCAACATGTATAGTATAATCATCATTACTGTGCAGTACTGTGAGGGTTCTAGTTCTCATCAACATGTATAGTATAATCATCATTACTGTGCAGTACTGTGAGGGTTCTAGTTCTCATCAACATGTATAGTATAATCATCATTACTGTACAGTACTGTGAGGGTTCTAGTTTTCATCAACATGTATAGTATAATCATCATTACTGTGCAGTACTGTGAGGGTTCTAGTTCTCATCAACATGTATAGTATAATCATCATTACTGTGCAGTACTGTGAGGGTTCTAGTTCTCATCAACATGTATAGTATAATCACTCATACTGTGCAGTACATTAAGGGTTCTAGTTCTCATCAACATGTATAGTATAATCACTCATACTGTGCAGTACTGTGAGGGTTCTAGTTCTCATCAACATGTATAGTATAATCACCATTTCTGCACAGTACATTGATGGTTCTAGTTCTCATCAACATGTCTAGTATAATCACTCATACTGTACAGTACTGTGAGGGTTCTAGTTCTCATCAACATGTATAGTATAATCACTCATACTGTACAGTACTGTGAGGGTTCTAGTTATCATCAACATGTATAGTATAATCACTCATACTGTACGGTACTGTGAGGGTTCTAGTTATCATCAACATGTATAGTATAATCACTCATACTGTACAGTACTGTGAGGGTTCTAGTTATCATCAACATGTATAGTATAATCACTCATACTGTACAGTACTGTGAGGGTTCTAGTTCTCATCAACATGTATAGTATAATCACTCATACTGTACAGTACTGTGAGGGTTCTAGTTCTCATCAACATGTATAGTATAATCATCATTACTGTACAGTACATTGAGGGTTCTAGTTCTCATCAACATCTATAGTACAATCACTCATACTGTACAGTACTGTGAGTGTTCTAGTTATCATCAACATGTATAGTATAATCACTCATACAGTACAGTACTTTGAGGGTTCTAGTTCTCATCAACATGTATAATCATCATTACTGTACAGTACTGTGAGGGTTCTAGTTCTCATCAACATGTATAGTATAATCATCATTACTGTACAGTACTGTGAGGGTTCTAGTTCTCATCAACATGTATAGTATAATCACCATTTCTGTACGGTACATTGAGGGTTCTAGTTCTCATCAACATGTATAGTATAATCACTCATACTGTACAGTACTGTGAGGGTTCTAGTTCTCATCAACATGTATAGTATAATCATCATTACTGTACAGTACTGTGAGGGTTCTAGTTCTCATCAACATGTATGTATAATCATCATTACTGTACAGTACTGTGAGGGTTCTAGTTCTCATCAACATGTATAGTATAATCACTCATACTGTCCAGTACTGTGAGGGTTCTAGTTCTCATCAACATGTATAGTATAATCACTCATACTGTACAGTACTGTGAGGGTTCTAGTTCTCATCAACATGTATAGTATAATCACCATTTCTGTACGGTACATTGAGGGTTCTAGTTCTCTCTCTCTCCGGCATTTGGCCACAAGTTCTCATCAACATCACATCCTATGTTTTCTCTGGCGATGCATCTTGGAAAGTATCTTCTGGAATGTCTAATCCAACCCTGGCAGTCTTCAGGAGAAGTGTCTCCACACCCTGGCAGTCTTCAGGAGAAGAGTCTCCACACTCCGCATTCATGGAATCCAGTAAGGACATCTGGTCATGTGGATGGTGGTCATAAACCTTCCACCTCCACGCAGAGAAAAACTACTCTATGTGGTTTAGGAAGGGGGAGTATGGAGGCAGGAATAGGACTGACATCCTGGGATGTGCAGCAAACCAGTCTGACTGCAGCAGAGTGGTGGAATGCCACATTATCCCACACAACAACGAAGGTAGGGGAGTTTCTTGCGACTCTCTCCTCCTCTGGCAGAAGTTGATTATGCAGGTCATCCAGATAAGAAATTAGCTTCTCTGTATTGTAGGTGAGTGGTTTGTGTAACAGCAAACCATCATTGGACAGTGCTGCACACATTGTGATGTTAACTCCTCTCTGGCCTAGGATATCCACGGTTGCTCTCTGTCCAATCACATTTCCTTCCCTGCGGCGTGTTTTTGCCAGGTTGAATCCAGCTTCATCCTCAAAGATGAATGTACGTGCAGTTTGCCTGGCTTCCATCTCCATTACTCTCTAAAATACAGTAAATCCACAGTTTTACAGTACTTTACATTATGCATAGCTGTGTATGTACCCTGTTTGGTTATTGAACAGACATATTGATACCGGAGTTCTTTTACACGTTCACCGTTTCTCTCAAAGGGTGCAGTGTACAACTGCTTCATCCTTGTTTCATGTTTCTCTAGGACTCTGGTAACTGTCGTTGTTCTAACTGTATTCACATTCCCAAAAGTGATAATGTCTGCCAGCACTCTGTCCCGAATTTCCCGCAGTTTTATTGCATTGTTGCCAATTACCATGTCAACAATGGCAATTTCCTGCGTATTGTAAAGAATCTCGTCCTCCTCTTCTGAGGAGGAGAAGCGAGAAGGATCGGAGGACCAAAACGCAGCGTGGTAAGTGTCCATAATGTTTATTTTAAAACATAAACTGAACACTACGAAATACAAAACAATAAACGTGAAATGAACTAAACAGTCCAGTGTGGTGACAAACACTGACACGGATGACAAACACCCACAAACCAAAAGTGAAACCCAGGCTACCTAAGTATGATTCTCAATCAGAGACAACTAACGACACCTGCCTCTGATTGAGAACCATACTAGGCCGAACACAAAAACCAACATAGAAAAACAAACATAGACTGCCCACCCCAACTCACGCCCTGACCATACTTAAACAAAGAATACAATAACAGAACTATGGTCAGAACGTGACACACATATGATAATATTCTGCCTCTCCCTCCAGTGGGAGGCAACCTTTGGATCCTACTGAAATACACAAAACAGTCAATATATTTCAAAATGTCAGTACATGTAAAAATGTGAACATACTGTATTGTACTGTATTATGTAGTTAAATTATCATTGAAGGATGCACATTTCACCTGTTGTTTTGCCGGAAAATTCGTACTATTGATGCAACTGTTGAACGCTGCAGATTTGGTTGCACCCTTAAACCGGACTCTCTCAAAGAGAGACCATGGTTTACAACAGGGTCAATAATTGTGGCCCTTATCTCATCAGAGACCACCGCTCTTGGTCTTCCTCTCCTTTGTCCTTCATGCGTTCTCCCTCTCCCTGCCACTCTTCTTTCCTCACCAACCTTTCTTCCTTGGTCCATGTTCCCAAACTAAATCATTCCGAAGCCGTCCTCTTTTGTCTGTTTGGTAACGAGACTAAAAACAGGACACTTGGGTAGGCTTTCAGATGAAATTGCAATCAGCTGTGTTTGGAATGATTAAATATTCTGCTGAGATGTTCTATACAGTGCCTTGCAAAAGTATTCATCCAACTTGGTGTTTTTCCTATTTTTGTTGCATTACAACCTCTAATTTAAATGGATTTTTATTTGGATTTCATGGAATGGACGTACAGAAAATAGTACAAATCGGTGAAGTGAAATGAAAAAAAACTTGTTTAAAAAAATTCAAAAAAAGAACAACTAAAGTGATGTGTGCTATGTATTCACCCCCTTTGCTATGAAGCCCCTAAATATGATCTGGTGTGACCAATTACCTTCAGAAGTCACATAATTAGTTAAATAAAGTCCACCTGTGTGCAATCTAAGTGTCACATGGTCTTAGTATATATACACCTGATCTGAAAGGCCCCAGAGTCTGCAACACCACTAAGCAAAGGGCACCACCAAGGAAGCTGCACCATGAAGACCAAGGAGCTCTCCAAACAGGTCAGGGACAAAGTTGTGGAGAAGTACAGGGTTGAGTTATAAAGAAATATCTGAAACTTTGAACATCCCACGGAGCACCAATAAATCCATTATTCAAAAATGGAAAGAATATGGCACCACAACAAACCTGCCAAGAGAGGGCGGCCCGCCAAAACTCATAGACCAGGCAAGGAGGGCATTAATCAGAGAGGCAACAAAAAGACCAAAGTTAACCCTGAAGGAGCTGCAAAGCTCCACAGCGGAGATTGGAGTATCTGTACCACTTTAAGCCTTATACTCCACAAAGCTGGGCTTTACGGAGGAGTGGCCAGAAAAAAAGCCCTTGCTTAAAGAAAAAATAAGCAAACACGTTTGGTGTTCGCCATAAGGCATGTGGTAGACTCCCCAAACATATGGAAGAAGGTATTATAGTCAGATGAGACAAAAATTGAGCTTTTTGGCCATCAAGGAAAACGCTATGTCTGACACCAATCCAACACTTCTCATCACCCCAAGAATACCATCCCCACAGTGAAGCATGGGGGTGGCAGCATCATGCTGTGGGTATGTTTTTCATCGGCAGGGACTGGGAAACTGGTCAGAATTGAAGGAATGATGGATAGGGCTAAATACAGGGAAATTCTTGAGGGAAACCTGTTTCAGCCTTCAGGAGATTTGAGACTAGGACGGAGGTTCACCTTCCAGCAGGACAATGACACTAAGCATACTGCTAAAGCAACACTCGAGTGGTTTAAGAGGAAACATTTAAATGTCTTGGAATGGCCTAGTCAAAGCACAGACCTCAATCCAATTGAGAATCTGTGGTATGACTTAAAGATTGCTGTACACCAGCAGAACCCATCCAACTTGAAGGAGTTGGAGCAGTTTTGTCTTGAAGAATAGGCAAAAATCCAAGTGGCTAGATGTGCCAAGCTTATAAAGACATACCCCAAGAGACTTGCAGCTGTAATTGCTGCAAAAGGTGGCTCTACAAAGTATTGACTTTGGGGGGTGAATAGTTATGCACACTCAAATGTTTATTTATTTTTTTGTCTTATTTCTTGTTTGTTTCACAAGAAAAAATATTTTGCATCTTCAAAGTGGTAGGCATGTTGTGTAAATCAAATGATACAAACCCCCCAAAAATCCATTTTAATTCCAGGTTGTAAGGCAACAAAATCTGAAAAATGTTTCAAACTAGTTACTGCAGAAATGCACGACATTTGCCATCATTCTGTTTTGAATGTGTTTTTAACAGTTTTGGAAACAGTGTGTTGCATTTGAAAACGTGCTGCAAATATATAGTTTTGCAGGTGGTGGAGTATGGATGAGAAAAGAGTTCATGGATTTCAGAGGATGTGGTCATTGAATGTATTTTGTGTGAAAGTAATGAAAAATAATTCACAGTTTGGTCCACATACACTTCTGTTTCACTGACTGTGTGAAGAGTTTCGACAATGTGACTTCAGTTTTGACCAATGCATATTAGCAATTGGAAAAAACTGTAATGTCCTGTCTCCCTTCTTCCCTCCTCGTTTCCAATCTCACTTGATCTCTTCCCCTCTTTCCTCAATTGTCGTGCTCTAGAGTTTCATCGCCACGACTAAAAAGACATCATGAGCATGATAAATCAACCCTCGTTATAAATAACACACATATACTGTAAGACATTCTTATGTAAAGATCCCTTACTCCTCCAATAGATCACCACAAATGAGGTCACAATCCCACCCAATCAACCCACATGTAGATTACCAGCCAAAAGAGGGGATCAAGAGGGGAAGGAGAGAGAAAGGGAGCAAGGTCGTGCAAGAAAGAAAGAGAGAAAGAGAGATGGGAGAGGATGAAAGAGGTAGACAGCAAGAGCGATAATTGAGAGTACAGAGAGAGAACGAGAGAGAGAACAAAAGAGAGAGATAACAGAGTAAGAGAGAGGCAGAGGGAGAAGAGGGGGCGAGGAAGAGAGAACAGAGGAAGAGAATTAGGAGATGAGGAGTTTAGGGGTGGGCTGTCAGCAGTGGTCTATTTATACCAGAGTCTGACGTGTCTCTCTGGGCATAGTGTGGTGACCTCACAGATCATTACCTGGCTGTCTCTTTAGGCACACCATACTGGGGATAGCTGAATAGCAAAAGCTGGAATAAACCTATTTTGACTGGGATGAAGTGTGCGTGTGTGTGTGTGTGTGCGTGTGTGTGTGTGTGTGCGTGCGTGCGTGCGTGCGTGCGTGTGTGTGTGTGTGCATTTGAACTGAAGGACTTCAATTACTTTTTATGTCTTGCTCGTTTCTGTTTGCTACAGTTAATCAGTATGTAACATCCACACACAGTCAACACACGGTCATGCCCAGTCACTCGCTCCCAGAGCTCCTCTGCTAAATGGAGGAGAGCCAATCACAGCTGGCCTGGGTGAAGATCTATTTCATACACCATAATGATTGATATATGAGATGCCTGTTCACTCTGACCTATATACCTACTCCTCCCTGCTGCCTGACAGACAGACAGTAAAAATACCACAAAAGAGCCCTGTTAAGCCTTAGCTTGTGTCATGTTGGTAACAATGATTCAGGAGACAGGCGCAGGAATGCGTAATAGTTTTTTTTATTATATCCCAAATGGCACACATACACAATCCATGTCTCAATTGTCTCAAGGCTTAAAAATCCTTATTTTACCTGTCTCTCCCCTTTATCTACATGGAAAGAGCAGGTGTTCATGGTGTTTTGAACACTCAGTGTTTATACAGTGCCTTCGGAAAGTATTCAGACCCCTTGAATTTTTCCACATTTTGTTATGTTACAGCCTTATTCTAAAATGGATTTTATTTTATTTTTCCTGGGGGCGCTAGAGAGCGTGCTATGGGAGTAGACGTGCTCTGCTAGAGCTCTGCTCAATTTTGAAACAAATTCATATTTATCTTAACCTCTCACAACCTATAAATTCAAACATTGTCTGGCAATATGACGAAGGGAAAAGGCACCAAGAAAGGGGCGCTAATTTAAACATCGCAGACCCACGAGGAGTTAGCTGAAGATGCTATCTCCCAAGAGTTCCCCACAGAACCAGCTCAAAGTGACCTACTGGCTGCCATAAACTCACTAAGCAAGATGGTGGACATAAGGTTGGCTGATATCTCAAAGAGTATTGACTGAAACTGTGAAGGCAACTAAGGGCAGGGTGCATGAGGTTGAGCAGACGACAGTCGATCAGGAGGCCCGGCTACAGGACATAGAGAAAACCCGATTGGAAATGCTCGAGTCGCATTCAAGACTCCAGAACATCCAAATATTTTCGATCCAGGAGGACACTGAGAAAGCGAAACCCACTGAATTTGTCTCGGGGGCTGATACCGTCATTGCTGGGGAGTGAACACTTTCACAACGGCCATCCTGATCGACCGCGCACACAGATCACAGGCAACGAAGCCGGACAGGGGCGCGCCACCAATGCCATTCATTGTACGGCTGCACTATCCCCAGACCAGGGATCTCATCCTCAAGCTGGCTAGTCAAAAGTTCCCCCTTAACTACAACGGAGCCAGGGTGTCTTTCTACCCAGATCTTACCTTGGAGGTGAGGAACCAACGGAAAGAGTATGATGAGGTACACAACAAATGCAGGGCGGCCAACATCTGATTCCTCTTCCCAGCCCGGTTTAAGGTGACAGTCGAGGGATTAACACATACGTTTGACAACTCAAATGAGGCTAATCTGTTCTTGTCAAGCAAGCGCCCTGGCTGAGGATACCGAACGGCCGTGTCAACCGGCTAAATGGCCAAATACAGGCCAGGAATGTGTTTGAATTTCTTGCCTATGACTTTTCGATCAGAAGATCAGAAATTGGGACTTATATGATGGGTGAGATGTTATGGCTTATATAGCATTGTTTAGCCTATCATGTTTTAGCGCCACTCACCCCCTAACGTGAGGGTTAAGTGTTATTTAATATTTGTTCATATGCGGAGCATCTATAGATGACGAGTTAGTTGAAGCTGTAGGTCCAGACACCCTAAGGTTTGTGTGTTAGTCAAGGAGTGCTTTGTTTGGGGAAGTCACTCAGTAAAGGGACGGGGGGGGGTCTGTATTTTATGTTGACGTTTATTAATACAGGTGGCATGACAAGCTCTGGCACTGCGGGACGTTTGTCTTTGGGGCTTTGTATGACAGCAACAATTTGCTCTAAAATAAGAAATGCCACATAGTGACAGAGCACAGAGTAGACCTGGTGGAATAAAGATAGTCAGCTGGAACTGTAATGGTTTAGGGCATGTGGTGAAACGAGCTAAGGTTTTTTTCTCATCTTAAATCACTGGGCGCTGACATAGTGCTTCTTCAAGAAACTCACATTAAACGCTTCGCTCAGGCCAAACTACGAGTCGGCTGGATCGGTCAGATATACCAGTCTAACTATGATGCAAAAGCGAGAGGGGTAGCAAGGAAAACTATTCCTTTTGTTTACTCATCCTCTATTTCAGATCCTAACGGTCGGTATATTATTGTGGCTGGTACACTGAATTCGAAACCAGTAACCTTGGTCAATTTATATGGACCCAACTTCGATGATCCATTATTTTTTGAAAGGGTATACCAAATATCTGGGATACAAGTGTTATTGTTGGAGGGGACTTTAACTGTACGTTAGATCCTCTTTTAGATAAACAGCTATCAAGGTCACTTCAACAATCAAAGGCCAGTGTCTGTCTAAATACATTGATGACAAACCTTAATTAACATTGTTGATATTTGGATACTGACGCACCCAACAGACAGGGATTATTCTTTATTTTCGTCAGTTCATAAATCATATTCCAGAATTGACTATTTTTTGTTGGACTCCAAACTAATTTCAGCAGCTGCATCGGTTACCTATCACCCTATTCTAATTACGGACCACTCTCCTGTGTCCATGGTGCTGAAACTCGACAAGATGTCTAGAGGTCGGCGACCGTGGCGCTTAGACGCATACCTGTTGAAAGATGAGACTTTTTGTCAGTATTTGAAGAAGCAGATTGCCTTTTCCCTCTGAGCTAACGACACGGGGGATGTTGACGACTCCACCCTTTGGGAATCTCTAAAGACTGTGATTAGAGGGTTACTTCTTACACATCGGAGAGGAAGAAACGCGCCAATACTAGGCTGAGAGAAATTGAAAGAGAGTTAGGGGAACAAGAGAATGTTTTTGGGACGAATTCCTCGATTGCAGTCCTTGAGAAGATCACAACGTTGAAATATGAATACAATACCATCCTCTCCAAACGGGTGGGCTCTTTACTTGCTAGAACGCAACAAAGTTATTTTGAACTGGGTGACAAACCATATAAATTATTAACAAGACAGCTATGGCATGTACAGGCATCTGGAGCTATTCACAAAATAAAAGTCAAGAAGGGTAAAATAGTAACAGATCCGCAGGATCCGCAGGATACAAAAAAATGCTTCACTTGATAAATACATTCTGCTCCTTCTCTTGGCTACAAGATAAACTGTCAAAAAAGCGAATTGATGCCGATATCATGGCCTGTGGATATGCAATTTCTGCAATCTACTCCATTTAGAACAGTGATGAACAAGTTCACAAGCCTTGGAATTGTAGTGACAAGAGACCTTGATCAGCTATTGAAAGCGAATTGGGACATGAACATTTATCAACTTAAACAAAATATAGATTTTTGGGAAACTGCCTCTCTCTCTGGTTGGTTGTATAAACGCTATTAAAACGGTTGTCCTACCCAGGTTTCTTTACCTCTTCCAACGTCTACCCAATTTCATACCACAAAGCTATTTTAAGATACTGGATTCAATAGTAATTCCATTTTTATGGGATAACAAGGCAGCCAGAATTTCAAAGAAGCATTTATGCAAGTACAAGATAGAGGGGGGCTTTGGCCTTCCTCACTTTAAACTGTATTATTGGGCTGCTAATCTGAACAGTGTGTCTTTCTGGAGGGAAAGTTTACCTGCGATGAGACAGAAGGATATGCCTTCATGGCTTTTGATTGAGCAGGCCTGTCAACGTTCCTCACTCCCTGCACTTGTTAATAGTCCATCATGTGTGAAAAAAAGCCACTTATGACGCTAATCCAGTCATTTGTCATACTCTTAGGATCTGGAAACAGATTAGGTATTTTCTTAACATACCCACTGTATACATTGACAACCCGACATGCCTGAATAATGCTTTCAACCCTGCGTTGGATGATGTGGTGTTTTCACAGTGGAGGGAGAAGGGGCTCACAACAATTGGTAACTTATACATTGATGGTCAGTTAGCTTCATTTCAACAATTACAGGGTAAGTTTAACATGTCAACAACACATTTTTTTCAGATACCTTCAAATCAGGAATTTCTTAAGGACACATATCCCACAGTGTGGCATTAAGCCAAATAATCCTACATTAGATAGCTTGATCCTTGTCAAACCCCGTTCAAAAGGGTCGGTCTCTAGACTGTATGATGTGCTACAGGCCCACATAGAGGTATCCACAGACACTATTAAAAGGGCTTGAGAACAATAACTTGGTTCAGAAATCTCAGATGAGGACTGGGTAGAAGCTCTCAGGAATATAAATCACAGTTCAGTGAATGCCAGACACAACCCTGTACAGTTTAAGGTGATACACAGGTTACATTACTCAAAAGTAAAACTGCATAAAATATTCCCGGACACCTCACCACTGTGTGAGAGGTGCAAGCAGGATGAGGGGACGTTGACCCACTTATTCTGGACATGTCCTAAATTCCATGCTTACTGGGCTCTCATTTCTATTTACTTATCTAATGCCTTCAATGGAGTTCTAGCCCCAGACCCATTGATCGCTCTGTTTGGTACCGTTGATGGAAATAACCAGGAGGGGAAGGTTGTCTCTCTTTGTACTCTATTAGCCAAAAGGCTAATTTTGCAATTTAGGAGTATTGGAGACTGTACCTACCTTTGAAATGTGGCTACGGGATTTAGGGAATGTAATACATATGGAAAAGATTCGATACAATACCTCCAATAGTATTCCAAGTATTGAACACTTTTTTGTGTTATTTCATAGAGTTTCATAGAGTCTTCACTATTATAGTACAATGTAGAAAATATTAAAAAATTAAGAAAAACCCTTGAATGAGTAGGTGTGTCCAGACTTTTGACTGGTACTTTATATACACAACTCAAGTAGATGTTTCACTTTGTAATTATCCAACCAATTTCTTGAGATTACAAGCGATGATATCCATTTCCTGTTAATCAAGATATTAAGTTTGTTCCATAACATGAAATAATGACTTCCAAACACCTTCTTTACATAAGACTTTCATATTAACTGGTTACAACATTGTAACCAAATGTTGACCAGCTCATCAGTTGAAACCTTCCCAGGCTCTTCAGGATCACAGTATTTATGCAGATATCATTTAAGATTCAGTGCTGGCAGGAAACATATAATCATGAAAAAGAATACCAAAACAGATCACATTACCTGGAATGACATTCACTGTCTCTTGTTGAAAATTCGATCCAAAGATGAAGGCAGAGACTATATAATGATATAATAGTTAAAATATTGACTCAAGCAGCTGCAGGGGAGATCTATCTCTGACTTCACAGGGAAGAACGCAAAGAATAAATGGTTACACTTATGTAGTTGGAGGTAATAATACAATCATATTGTTTACACAACAGTTATTTCATACAAGCAACAGTTCCGGGACACAATGGCCTTGTGTTAGGGTGCAGACATACCAGGAGTCTATGAAAGGCATGACATCACAGTCCGACGCAGAACATGTCCCTTGAGAAGCTACAATGGCTCAACGCAAATTCTGCCACCACATACTGGTGGCCAAAAAGAACAAACTGAAGGCCACACCGCCAACAGGCCACTTCTCCAACTCTTCTGAGAGAGATCACATTGATCTGTCAAATGTATTATTTGATTTCAGACTAATTCAATAGAATAGGTTGGATGAACGTGTCATTTTGGATGATACCAATCAGATAAAGAACTTCAGATGAACAACAGTGCCGTTTCCAATTTTTGTAGTGTATATGTCTGCCTGCTTGTCCTTGTGATCCTGTATGGTTCAGTTGGTAGCGCATGGCATTAGCAACGTCAGGGTTGTGAGTTCAATTCCCAGGGCCATCCATATGTCAAATGGCATGTACGACTGTAAGCCATTTTGGATAAAAACGTCTGCTACATGGCATATATATTAGTGTCTGTCTCCTCACGGGGCCTCTTTCATCGTCTGCCATCGACACCGCAGATGGAGTGTTTGGTATTTGAGGTAAAACAACAGGCCTCCTTTAGATTAAGCCCCCATTTAGTGTCTCAGGGACTCAGCAAAGCTGTTCAGGACGTACTCCAATACACAGAACATACTGGGTATCATCCCACACCGCCTCATTAAATGCTGTTATGTTGACTGATAAACTGTCATCAGCTCAGATCTGTGTGTGTGTGTGTGTCTGCATGCCTGTCTATGTTTCTGTGTGTGTAAGCTATAACTCAGTGGAGACGGCAGGCAGATTTGGCTGCACTGTTGCTAAGAGACACCTCCCCGGGATGAACGAAGGGCAAAAGTACAGGTGAGGATGACACACACTCGCTGGTGGTATCAGTCTCCGCATGCACGCCCGCACGCACGCACGCACGCACGCACACACACACACACACACACACACACACAGGTAAACACAATATGACTGATGATTATTAGGAGGCATGTATACTAATGACCATGATGGACAGAGGGTAAAGGGTGAGTACTTGCTAAGTAAGAGCAGCATGCGTTTTACCCCCAGCCTTGTGACGCAAAGCTTGGGGCCGAAGAGGATATAAATAGCACTTAGGACAGACAGAGCAGAAACCTAAACACACCAGGCAAAAGAGCCTTTCTCTATCTAGGATAGAGCAAAAAGACACATCTCTGTGTCCTGTGACAACAGACAAAAAGAGTCATCTTCTCTTCAGTCCTCCTCCATCCCGCACCTGAACTGACATTGACCTGACAACAGCACCAATAAAGGATGAGACCAGAAAGGGTGGTGTCTGAGTTCCAGATCAGCTGGAGCTTTTAGCCAAATTCCCTAACGTTTGTCATTGAATAATAGTCTGGCAACCAGGTCATATTGGGATGGGTTGTGAGGTTGCCAGGTTAGATTCGGCTTATTGTAGCACAACATCACAGAGCCTATTAAGGTTGGCAATGAAGGCCATATTGGCCATATCTATATGCATAGACCTCTCTCAGCCACAACGTTTCCTCAAGATCAAAAGGGCAGGTGATGTGTGATGTGGAAATGAGCAAGGCAATTGGCAGAGTGAGCGCTCTCTTCAGAGAAATATGGGCAACATCAGATTGAGAGGACATCACACTGAATATGAAATTATTGATGATTGATGATGGCTAAAAAAAGGTCATTCATCGTATTCGGTGACCGATACTGCATTGTTGGCATGTATATTTCGGTTTTTTTTCGAAATTAGCATTAACAACCAAATTTTTTCTGATCTGCACATTCGCTACCAGGATGTATAGAGAAATGACTCACTAAAATACGAGCTTCTATATGCCAAACCGAACAAACAAAGGCTGAGAGAAAAAAAGAGGGGATAAGATACTTCAGAGTAAGATAAAACTCAGATAAAGAGGGCAAGAGGGAGAGAGGAAATGAAAGGAAGAAAATGTAGAGAGCGAGACAAGGAGAGTAGAATACCCAAGGGGTGCTGTAGTCTAGAATGTTCCATGCTGCTGTTCTATTTCTTGTAGGACAAATGGGTGACTGACAGGAGGAGACCGTCTGCAGAGCTGCAGGGCTGCAGAATGAGGTGTTTCAGTCCAGAACTGTCAGTCTGCAGCTGTCTGCCTTGCAGACAGTAGGACTCATACTCCCTGCTGCTAATGTTCAGGGGGATACTAGGACTGTATAGATCAACCTTACCTGACACCGTGGACCCACTACAATTTGCATACCACCCAAAGAGATCCATGGGTAATGCAATCGCCATTGCGCAGCACTCTGCCCCATCCCACCTGGACAAGAGGAATACTGTCATTAAGCTCAGGGCCCTGGGTCTGAAATCTCCCTCTGCAACTGGATCCTATACTTCCTGACGGGCAGACCCCAGGTGGTGAGGGTAGGTAACAACATTTCCACCACGCTGACCCTCAACACGGGGTCCCCCCATAGATGCGTGCTCAGCCCCCTAAGGTGTCCACATGCTTCCCAGCTGAAGCAGGTTGGAAGAGTTTGTGCATATATTATGGCGACATTTTGTGACGTTTCTGTTCGTTTTGGACTTGGTAAGTTTTCTTCGGGCTGTTCGGGCACACAACATTTATTCTAGAGGCAAACAGAAGTCGGTATACGAAGTTGGTTACCAAGTCGATAGCCAAAGTCGGTATACGAAGTCTTCGCCCCTTCGTCGGTGATTGGTCTACAGTAGGGATTCTTCAATGTCATTCAAAGAGAGACGGCTTGTTTTCATGAACATTTCTTCATTGAGTAATACTGCACCAAACATATTCGTTAGATGTAAAATTGCGCGACTAAGATATACTCGGCAAAAACGTCAAAATGAATGACAGATTTCTTGAGTTATCTTAGATGAATTCTGACTAGTGTATACTGGCTACGGCGTCTCTGGTTTTCCAAGCAAAGGTATTTTAAGGGAGTGTGCGATCACTCTTGTTCGGTTCGCCTAGCCGACTTCGGCTAGATGCCAGCCAAGCTGAAGCATACTGACTCCTTTGGCACTGACTCTCCACACATCCAACCTTTACACACAAGCACGCACGCACACAGACCACAGTTGACTAGCAGGGGGAGAGAGTGAGCATGACCATCTCCTGTTCAACCTGCTGATTCTCTCTCAGACCGCAAGCAGTCTTATCTGGCTTGTCAGCATCGGAATAAAACAACATCAATTCCAATCCAAACATTATGATCTGATGATAAAGATGACGCCGTCTCCCAAAACACGACACCGTACATTCCCTGTGCCACAGTCTCTCGACGATACTGCAATGATCATGTAAATGCTGTCATGAGTACTCCCTCTGCAGTTTTCGGATAAAAAGCTGTGTGGGTATTACCATATTCCTTGTGGCTTCTATCTTTCTGCTTCCCTAACAAGCAGGGGATATCAAAGCAGCTCAGACCGAGACCAAAGGGCTGTGTGGCGATGCATCTTGAGCTCTCCTTAACCGGATGGCGCTGAAACGCTAGAAAATACGCCGTAGCTCTGTATCTGCAGCAGCCCAGAGACTCTGCACAAGCAGATCACAACCACCACTCACTATGGGACAGTCCCTTCTCCTAGTATCCCACATGTTAGTATTCTGCAGGACCCTGTGCATAGGAGAGGGGACTGATGGGGACTGAGTGACCCCCCCAGTGGAGGGGGACTGAGGAGCAGCAAGGAGCCGTTATGGGTGCTGGGAGGGTGCTATCTATAACCTAAAGGGTTATTCGGCTGTCCCCATAGGAGAATCAATTGAAGAATGGTTTTTGGTTCCAGGTAGAACCCTTTTGGGTTCGATATGAAACCCTTTCTACAGAGGGTTCTACTTGGAACCAAAAAAAAGGTTATCCTTTGTGGACAGCCAAATAACTGTTTTTGGAACCCTTTTTTCTAAGAATGTAGGGTGCACAAACTCCTCTCAACTTCGAGATTCAGAAAACATTCAAAGCTGTGATACACAACACCCTTAACTAGTGGTTCTGGGTAAATAGAGCCACCTGCCACTGGAACCAGCTCAAACAGTTTCCATTAATGATAAGCCTCCACACAATCTTCAGAAAAGTGCAGAGCTCAAACAAAATCCTCGCTAGGAATCATTGGAAGTGAGTGACCTCATAGAGAGGTATACTTTGTAATGGTAGGTAAACACAAAATACTCATAGAGAGGTATACTTTGTAATGGTAAACACAAAATACTCATAGAGATCTGGTCTTTCATTAATGAATAAGCCATGGCCCTAGAGACTCATGGGCAAATAACTTACGGATACACAAGCAGGAGAAATCTCACCTGGCAACAATGAGCAAACCCTATTGGACCAGGTAATAGCTATAAGTACAGACTAGAGTGGGTAGAGGTTCAGGTAAACAAACAACTACTGAACACTTGATTCACACTATATGGCCGACCTGAACTATACTGTGCTGGCTCGGATATCTTATTTAAGAAATGGTCCTTTCCAGTACGATTCCAGCAACTATGGTGTATGCATATCCTGACCAGCCCAGCACAGCTTCTCTGTGCTTGATTTGTGAAAATGGACTGGTTTAATTAGATTAAACTAGATACCCAGTCTTTCCATAGCTCCCATCTGAACCAGTTCAGGATGAGACATGATGGTTTAAATATATATATATTTAACTAGGCAAGTAAGTTAAGAACAATTTCTCATTTACAATGACTGCCTAGCCCAGCCAAACCCGGATGATGCTGTGGCCGCCCTATGGGACACCCAATCACAGCCGGATGTGATACAGCCTGGATTCAAACCAGGGACTGTAGTGACGCCTCTTGCACTGAGATGCAGTGCCTTAGACCACTGCGCCACTCGGAAGCCCATAACTGACTCTGACACTATCGATCAATGGCACATCCTCCGAGATCAAATCTCTCTCTCTCTCTCTCTCTCTCTCTCTCTCTCTCTCTCTCTCTCTCTCTCTCTCTCTCTCTCTCTCTCTCTCTCTCTCTCTCTCTCTCTCTCTCTCTCTCTCTCTCATGGAGAAAGAGGGGATGAATGGGACAGGGAAAGAAAAATCAATTACTCCCCAAAGAGTTGCTCTCATAGGCTGGCAGTGGCGTGGTATGTGAAGCAAGGACATTGGACTTTTCCATAGGAAAAAAGCCCAACCATTCAGGGCATTCACTCAGACGTGTCATCACACGTGTCATTTATTCAAGCGCATCACCTCTACCACTGGCAAAGATGGTAAAGTTGTTTGAATAACTGGTCAAGTTATTTTCTCGCTGATGTGAGGAATCGTCACAAAATTCAATGGTTATTGAATGACAACTATATCAATCGTAGGAGATCACATTTATTGATAACAGTTCTCTATAATAGAATAAATGGCCCAATCAATACCAATAGTTGTAGGCCACACACACATACACACACACACACACACACACACACACAACCCTAAGACACAGATGTTTGTTTTACTATCCTTGTGGGGACCAAAGAATTGATTCTCATTCAAAATCCTATTTTCCTTAACCTAAAACCTAACGCTAAACCTAACCCTTAACATAACCCTAACCTTAACCCCAAACCCCTAAGCCTAACCCTAAACTTAACCCTTAAGCCTAAAATTGACTTTCTCCTTGTGTCGAACAGTGAAATGTCAGAATTTTCCTTGTTTTACTATCTTTGTGAACCAAACACACACACACAAATACACAGAATATTGTATTTCAATGTATTTCATTGACACCGTCAGTTTTCAGGCTGATGAACCACATGTCTCTAACTATGAACAACTCAATGATAATCCTGCTCAGCCTGTGACGCTTGGTTGTCTCCTACTCCGCTACTCCTCTCTACTCCTGTTGCCACAGCAACGCAACACTCCTCTTCACATCTCGCTCACAGCACATGCTGCCATTAAAAACCATCTTCAAGGGAGAAGACAGAAAGAGAAGTGCAGATTATGTTGTATCGATATCAACAGTCCAAATATAATAGAACCAAGCAGGATAATATCAGACAGAGACAGACAGACACAGGCAGGTGGGTCAGGCTCACCTCACAGTTGCGTCCGGAGAAGCCGGAGGTGCAGGTGCAGCTGTAAGCCCAGGTATTGGGCAGTGTGTCCTCTTTCTCCGGGTCGGAGGGTTGGGCCGAGCAGGCACCTCCGTTGAGACAGGGCCGTCCCTCACAGGGGTCAGGCAGGGGAGTGGCCTGGGTGGGGTCAGCCTCAGCCGGGGCAGCCGCCTCCGGAGCAGGGGGCTCCAGATCAAGGGGGGAGGAGAAACCCCCACCCCCAGAACTCAGCAGAAGCAGGAGGAGGTAGAGGGGGCGCTGCGCGGCCACAGGCATCCTCATCTTCTCTTATGTACGTATAAACCTTATTTGTCACTCCCTCTCTGCGCTCTCTGTTCCTCGTAGCTCTGGCTCAGTGAGTAAGCTGCTGGTCGCTCTGCTATCTGTGTTTGTGGATGAGGGAGCTGAATGGAGAGTGTGTGAGTGTGAGAGGCAGGCTGGTAGGGATGCTGTAGACTGGCTGTGTGCACTGCGACTGAGCAAGCGAGCTGACTGGCTGGCGAGAAGACTGAGGAGGGGGCAAGCTCCCGCCATCGCTCTGATTCATTGTGACGACAGATGACGACAGTCTCTCTCTCGCCCTATCTCCTGCACGCACACATAGCCGCACACGTACAAACACACAGCTGCGAGCACACATGCACATGGAAGCACGCACACACACACACAGTGTCATCATTCATACCCTCTCCTTGGACCTGGCATGCCCATTTCTACTAGTTTTACCCCAAAGTTTCAGCTAAATAAATCTGGTCACAATTCACATTTGGAATGTTGCAAAGTATGTGCTTTTCAAAGCACTAAAACTGCACCACATAAGAGACATTCAGCAGTGCAAGTGGGGACACATCCCCATCTGCTACATTGGAGCAACATGGAGCTACAATCCATCACGGAAGCTAAAAATATTAACTACTGGAACCAAGACTTTAAAATAACAAATAAGGCCTCCCGGGTGGCGCAGTGGTTAAGGGCGCTGTCTATGAATGGCTCTACTCTTCATGGAGTAATAAAACCTTAGCAAGTGACAAGAATCTAAATAAATAAATTTGCATAATAAATATAACAGACAGGTTATGAGAATTTTCTCAATCAGGAGTTTTAAGGAGTTTTAGAAGCCTAACTGAACCGTTCCCCAAAGACTAAGATTGTGTCCCAAATGGCACCCTCCTACTACTTATAGTGGCCTATGGGCTCTGGTCAAAAGTTGTGCGCTATGTAGGGAATAGGGTGCCATTTAGGAAGTACAATAAATATTCCCTCTACCTGAATTGAATCTACCTGAATTGAATCTCATAAGGTTGGTATGATTCATGACCTTAATTTCGGTAAGTAAAAAGCCTTTGCCGGCAGCTACCTCAGAAAGTGACTCCGTCGCCATGTCATGTGACCATGCGGTGTGGTCTATATAAAGTACGGTGGTCGTTAATAGCCCGTCAGCCCACCCAAGTCCCAACTCTCCCATTTCCATAATGAGTCTTCACACAGGCCAGTAAATCTGTCAGCTCAACCACTTTACTCATCTCACAGAGAGCCAGGTACTGTGCTGAAGCCAACTTATCTGCTAGCTGACTGGACTCGGCCCCTCACACACAATACATATCCACTGGGCTTAAGTAGGATGTAGATGGGGTGTGCAATATGCATGTGCATGAAAACAGTGAAATTACAGGCAGGAGTACAGGGATACACATTTACAAAATCTGAAAGAGTTTGGTTCTTTTTTAAAGTATGCTTTGGCAATTCAGTGACATCATTTGGCATAAGCTAAGGACCTTGGGACTAAACACCTCCCTCTGCAACTGGATCCTGGATTTCCTGACGGGCCGCCCCCAGGTGGTAAGGGTAGGTAACAACACATTCACCACGGTGATCCTCAACACGGGGGACCCTCAGTGGTGCGTGCTCAGTCTCCTCCTGTACTCTCTGTTCACTCATGCCTGCATGGCCAGGCATGACTCCAACACCATCATTAAGTGCCGATGACACAACAGTGGTAGGCCTGATCACCGACAACGACGAGACAGCCTATAGGGAGGAGGTCAGAGACCTGGCCGGGTGGTGCCAGAATAACAACCTATCCCTCAACGTAACCAAGACTAAGGAGTTGATTGTGGACTACAGGAAAAGGAGGACCGAGCATGCCCCCATTCTAATCGACGGGGCTGCAGTGGAGCAGGTTGAGAGCTTCAAGTTCCTTGGTGTCCATATCACCAACAAACTAACATGGTCCAAGCACACCAAGACAGTTGTGAAGAGGGCACAACAAAACCTATTACCCCTCAGGAGACTGAAAAGATTTGGCATGGGTCCTCAGATCCTCAAAAGGTGCACCATCGAGAACATCCTGTCTGGTTACATCACTGACCGGTATGGCAACTGCTCAACCCCGACCGCAAGGCACTACAGAGGGTAGTGCGAACGGTCCAGTACATCACTGGGGCCAAGCTTCGTGCCCTCCAGGACCTCTATACCAGGCGGTGTCAGAGGAAGGCCCTAAAAATGGTCAGACTCCAGCCGCCCTAGTCATAGACTGTTCTCTCTGCTACCGTACGGCAAGTAGTACTGTAGTAGTGGAGTGCCAATTCTAGGTCTAAACAGCTTCTACCCCCAAGCCATAAGACTCCTGAACATCTAATCAAATGGTTACCCATAACTATCTACAAGTACATTTTACCTCAACTAACCGGTGCCCCCGCACATCGACTCTGAACAGGTAACCCCCTGTATATACAGTGGGGCAATAAAGTATTTAGTCAGCCACCAATTGTGCAAGTTCTCCCACTTAAAAAGATGAGGCCTGTAATTTTCATCATAGGTACACTTCAACTATGACAGACAAAATGAGAAAGAAAAAAAATCCAGAAAATCACATTGTAGGAATTTAATGAATTCATTTGCAAATTATGGTGGAAAATAAGTATTTGGTCACCTACAAACAAGCAAGATTTCTGCCTCTCACAGACCTGTAACTTCTTCTTTAAGAGTCTCCTCTGTCCTCCACTCGTTACCTGTATTAATGGCACCTGTTATCAGTACAAAAGACACCTGTCCACAACCTCAAACAGTCACACTCCACTATGGCCAAGACCAAAGAGCTGTCAAAGGACACCAGAAACAAAATTGTAGACCTGCACCAGGCTGGGAAGACTGAATCTGCAATAGGTAAGCAGCTTGGTTTGAAGAAATCAACTGTGGGAGCAATTATCAGGAAATGGAAGACATACAAGACCACTGATAATCTCCCTCGATCTGGGGCTCCACGCAAGATCTCACCCCGTGGGGTCAAAATGATCACAAGAACGGTGAGCAAAAATCCCAGAACCACAAGGGGGGACCTAGTGAATGACCTGCAGAGAGCTGGGACCAAAGTAACAAAGCCTATCATCAGTAACACACTACACCGCCAGGGACTCAAATCCTGCAGTGCCAGACGTGTCCCCCTGCTTAAGCCAGTACATGTCCAGGGCCGTCTGAAGTTTGCTAGAGAGCATTTGGATGATCCAGAAGAAGATTGGGAGAATGTCATATGGTCAGATGAAACCAAAATAGAACATTTTGGTAAAAACTCAACTCGTCGTGTTTGGAGGACAAAGAATGCTGAGTTGCATCCAAAGAACACCATACCTACTGTGAAGCATGGGGGTGGAAACATCATGCTTTGGGGCTGTTTTTCTGCAAAGTGACCAGGACGACTTGATCCGTGTCAAGGAAAGAGTGAATGGGGCCATGTATCGTGAGATTTTGAGTGAAAACCTCCTTCCATCAGCAAGGCCATTGAAGATGAAATGTAGTTGAGTCTTTCAGCATGACAATGATCCCAAAAACACTGCCCGGGCAACGAAGTAGTGGCTTCGTAAGAAGCATTTCAAGGTCCTGGAGTGGCCTAGCGAGTGTCCAGATCTCAACCCCATAGAAAATCTTTGGAGGGAGTTGAAAGTCCGTGTTGCCCAGCAACAGCCCCAAAACATCACTGCTCTAGAGATCTGCATGGAGGAATAGGCCAAAATACCAGCAACAGTGTGTGAAAACCTTGTGAAGACTTACAGAAAACGTTTGACCTCTGTCATTGCCAACAAAGGGTATATAACAAAGTATTGAGATAAACTTTTGTTATTGACCAAATACTTATTTAACACCATAATTTGCAAATAAATTCATTAAAAATCCTACAATGTAGGCCTCCTGGGTGGCGCAGTGGTTAAGGGCGCTGTACTGCTGTGCCATCAGAGACTCTGGGTTTGCGCCCAGGCTCTGTCGTAACCGACTGGGAGGATCGTGGGGCGATGCACAATTGGCCTAGCGTCGTCCGGGTTAGGGAGGGCTTGGCCGGTGGGGATGTCCTTGTCTCATCACGCACCAGCGACTCCTGTGGCGGGCCGGGCGCAGTGCGCGCTAACCAAGGTTGCCAGGTGCACGGTGTTTCCTCCGACACATTGGTGACTTTCAACCTTCGTCTCTCCCGAGCCCGTACGGGAGTCGTAGCGTTGAGACAAGATAGTAGCTACTAAAAAACAATTGGATACCACAAAATTGGGGAGGAAAAAGGGGTAAAAAAAATAACCATACAATGTGATTTTCTGGATTTTTTATTTTTTTGTCTGTCATAGTTGAAGTGTACCTATGATGAAATGTACATTTTAAGTGGGAAAACTTGCACAATTGGTGACTGACTAAATACTTTTTTGCCCCACTGTAGTCTTGCTAGTGTTATTTTACTGCTGTTCTTTAATTACTTTGGACTTTTATTTAACTGCATTGTTGGTTAGGGGATTGTAAGTAAGCATTTCACTCTAGGTCTACCTACACCTGTTGTATTCGGCGCATGTGACTAATCAAATTTGATTTGAAAGACATTTCTTCTACATTATCTCCTTTTTGTAAGAATTTATGGAAAACCTAAGGCAGAGTTGAGTTATGCGCTGCATGTGAAACTGGGGGCACACAGCAGTGAACCCTATACGCCTTTGCAGCATCTCCAAATCCTCACTACCCATTAACCCCCCTCCCCCAAAAACAAAAAAAATGTAACTGCAGTCGACTATGGTATTTGGTCAGAGTAATTGCAGTTGAATTGCAGTTAACCTGCACTGCAGTAAACATTTATTTTGGATGCAACATTTGCAGCATACTGCACTCTACCTAGTTATTTTATTTGTTACCTTTCAGTTAAGAACAAATTCCTAGACAATGAGGGCCTACCGGGGAACAGTGGGTTAACGGCCTTGTTCAGGGGCAGAACGATCCAGCAGCCTTTCGGTTACTGTCCCAACGCTCTAACCAGTAGTCTACCTGCCGCCCCAGTTATGCAACAGTGTTCTGCACGCTGACTGCAATCCTTTTTTATAAGGGAAGATGTTAAACAGCCTCCTTGGGTAGGAAAGGGAAATAAATTCCTCCAGAGGTGACCTTCAAGACCACCTCTCTGCCTGTCCCCTAGCATCTCCCTGGTCGTGACCCTACTCTGAGGGTGTCTCAGAGAAAGTTGAGATAACAAAAAACGCATTTCCAATTCACACTATTAGTATAACATTTTACATATATAAATAGGACAAATATAAGTGCCACCAAACTATACTGTATATCTCAATTGTCATGACCAAATCCATATCCCTCTCAGAACATTAACAATGGTTCTAAAAAAAAAGAGGGATGAGTTCTTTAGAATGACTCAGTCCTTTCAAAGTAAATTGTGGTGTTTACTTCATCCACGCAGTTGATACATAAGGGCTTTGTCCACCAGTCACAGAAACATCAATCCTTCAAGTACTACTCTTAATAAACCATGGCATCTAAATTGGTAGGGTCTGTGGTAATCAGCTGCTCATATATAAATCAGATATGTTATGAATCAAGCAACTCCTACTCCCATTGATCACCTCTAGGATTATACCCATCAGTCAAAACCACAGAATGGAGGATAAAAACAAACAGGAGGATGGATTAAATAAAGACAACACAGATGAGTCAAACAGTTACTTTATTTTATGTTCAGGTAAAAACATGAACCTGATGCAGTAAATTATTGCAGATCTTAGAAACCAGCACATGAACGATTAGGCCAGGAGAGCAGAGTGGGGCCCTCCCCTGGCCACAGACTGCAGGTGCACACCACGGTTTGTTCCAAGCCAGCAGCCAAAAAATAAACTACAGCAAGAAAAAAAATTAGAAAATTAAAAAAGGTAAAGCAGACATCCACCTCAAACCGGGTGTCAAACTGCATATAAACTCTTATTCCATAAATGAACTTGAAATGCTATCTGGCCATGAAATGAGTCCAGCCAAATGTGTGCTCTCAGCTACAACAGGGATTGGGGGTGGCGGCTCAGCGCAAGGCCCAGCCAATCAGTCTTCCCAGAGGGCACTCCCTCAGGGTCCAGCTGAGACACACTACTACTCTATCAAAGTGAGGGCAAAAATGAAAGTCCAACACATTGGATAACTCTTATAACGTTTGAGCTGAAGCTCTGTAATTGTAGGCCAGAAAAACAATTTCAATTTAGGAAAAAAATAAAGAGTAGGTACTACGCTCTTATCACTACCCGCAGTCAACCAACTGCAACTCTCGTTTCCAAAAAAATGTATAAGCAAAAACACACAGAGGGGGAAAAGCAGAACCAAAATGCAACAAATTGGGGCCGTATAATACACGAGAACAGAATGCAAACAGACAAACTGAAGGGGAAAGGAGACACGAGAACAAAGAGCTATTCTATCAAATGTGTAGAATGAGCAAAGTCTGCAAATTTTTCTGTACAAATTATCTTTGGAGCTAAAGTGAACCTAGCTTGCTCAATGGACCTCCCCTCCCCCACCACAGTGATGTCATTCACCACTCTGGAGAAGAAACATCCCTTTAAATATCACACAGCAATGCATTTAAAATGTCACCCACATTTTTTTTCTTTTTTCTTTTTAAACATTACTCAACTACTGATATAATTTTTTCGCAGTTTTATTTATTTTTTGTTCTGCGAGTCATGTAACGCCTTTGTAGGAGAGACAGGGGCAGCAAATATATATCAAGTCCTTTTTTAATTTCTGCAAGCTGCGTTCTCTAACAAGAAGGCTGTACACATTTTGCCTTGATGTAGGTGATTACAAAAAGAAAAACTAGAAGGAAGTCATGATTACGTCGGTTTGCTGTAGAAGGCATTTTGAATGGGAGAGACCGCGAGATCAGGACAGGTGGAAGGACTGCTGGCCCTCTCGGGCCGCAATCAACAGTTTCTTGCGCATGATCTCGATGCTGGAGTAGTCGGGCAGCTTCAGGTAGTTGACGCAGGTCATTACCGAGGGCAGGAAGTCGTCCGGGTTCTCCGTTGACTCAAAAGTCTTCCGCACAATGGTCAGCGGCGGGTTCAGACTACGGAAACCTGGAGGAGAGAGGTTGCATGCTCAGAATCAGATCAAAACAGAGCCATGGTTGGATTTCGACATACTTAATATGCCTTTTGCCTCGTCCCATTCTCTGTCCTTGAGGTCTATGGTGCCTATTTCTTTACTAAGTGCATGAGGGCACGACATGACTGCAGTTTCAGTTAAAATGCTCCGCAGTCAGAAAACATGTCACCCAAAGTATGGGCTTGTTCAATCCACAAAGTCAGAGAACGGGACCCACGCATCTTCGAGGCACAACAATTCTTCAAGTGTGTATGGTGAGTGAGTGTGTGTAGGTATCCCTGACCACTCACCTCCAACAGGCAGCCTGGGGCTTCCTGTGACAAACTGCAGGAAGAGTCTCTGCTGCTCTGCGTCAAAACTACTGAGTACATCAAACAGGAACCCAACAGCACGACTGTGGATAGAAACAGACAACACATCAAACCACTGCACTCTGGCAAGTCCTAAACATGACACTCAATGTAGGTCTGGTCGCTGACCTGTCATGCGTGTAGCCGTGGTCGGGACGACAGCACTCCATCAGGGTCTTGACGTCCCAGGTCTCGGACTTACTGCCACAAAGCAGCTGATCCAACTACAGGTGGATGGGAGAGCATAGAGGGGGTTAGCAACGTGACACCCTGAAGACAAACAGAACAGTGAAATAAATCATTGTTTCTTGGGATTAGCGATAAGCGGGACTCACCTCTTCAGGGTAGAAATACTGCAAGTGATGCAGGGGGAAGACCGACTCGAACCCTTCCCTGAAAGACTCAAACTGCCGGGACACGCCTTCGTTCATCGTCCAGTAGACCACCAGCTGTAGAGAGAAGAGGACCAACGGTCAGGTGGTGTGTGGAGTCTATATGTAGGAGCCCTGTGTGTGTACCGAGCTACCCACCCTGAGGTATTCCTCCAGGTTGTAGATGGTGACAGGGACATCCTTGCCCCCCTTCTTCAGCTCAATGTTGGGGAAACCAGGCAGGGTGAAGTCCAGGCCCAGGTCCTCCACAGAGCAGCCGTTCATGTTGAGACTCTCCAGAGCTTGCTGCAGGGTCTCCCTTGTCTAGGAGACACACATGGAGGAAACAGGTATTTTATTAATATGGGGAACGTAACATGGAGGAGCATCGGCAATCTGATAGGGAGGGGCCATGCTGGTTGAACTCAGAAGTTAAGCTAGCAAAACATCACTGACACTTGAGTAAAGCTGCAAATTCTGACACGCATGAACTTATGTGCGGACTGCGAAGCCCTTTGCTCAGTGCGTGGTGAGGAATCACAGAGAGGATGTCTAGTGAAGTGTAAATCTAGCCATACTATAGCTACCACTATGAACGCAATCTCTGAGAAAGACCTGCGTTAAACCGTCCATGTTCTCATTTTCAAAGACAAATTGTAATGACTGAGGTTAGCTGGGGAGGTTGTGTATATCGGGAACTGACCTGGGAGAGGTCCTGCTCCAGCCTCTTCTTCTGGCGGATTATATCCTCCAGGTGCTGGATGGACTTTGCCACGCCCGGGTCGATGTTGACCAGGTCGTGGGAGCTGATGGATGTCTCGTGCCGCAGCATCCACTTGTAGAAGGGCAGCCCCAGGGGCAGGTCCAGCTGGGAGGGAGTGGAGAGGAGACAGAGGTGTTAGTTCAGCAGAGGGCTCCCCACTGAGAGGTTCTGGTGAACGTAAAACTCTGCATGAAAGGTGAAAGCATGTATGAGGGGTGTAGAAGAGGAGAGGTACATCACCCAACTTTATTCCTGCAAAACCAGCAAACGGGGCTTAAGTCAAGCAATGCAAGTGTAAAAATCACTCCAAAAGGACTAAATAGAAGGTCTAGAAGCATTGGCATTGGAGACTACAGAGACTGGTCCAAGGTACAACAAAGTGGTACGGTTTACCAGTCTGAAGTCCATTATGGCCTTGGCCATCAGCTTGCCCAGGAAGCGGAACTTCATCTTGATTTTGGCGATGTGCGCCGGTTTGGTTGTCCTGCCGAAGGGAACGGCAAACAGCCCTCGGGAGCTGAACATGTACTTGGTCCCTTCTTGGCTTCCTGGGAGACAGAAAAATCAAGATAGTGGAGAAGAGAGGAGATTTAAGGAGAGGAAGAGATGTTCCAATGTGGGTGTCCTCTTCAGGAGCCCATATCTCAGCAAGATGTGACTAAACAGTTGCCACCTAGGCGCATTTTGGAAAATTGTAGGAGAGCCTTTATATCTAAAATAAATCAAATTTCTGTACAGTAGTTTATTTGTTACAGAAATCACTACTAAAACATTTTTAGGAGCTCCTATTTAGAGAAAAAATCTATTCCCTAGAGGGTTGGAGTAGAAAGTTACCTTTGGGGTTGGACAGGGTGACCTCCTCACCCCTCCACAGCCCAAGGTCGGCCCTCTGCAGCTCCTGGGAGACCAGGGCGTAGAACTCCAGGGTGGGACCCAGCCCTGTGCCCACCTGACAGAAGGATAGGGGGGAAGAAGGGAGAGAGAAAAGGAAAAAGGGAGAGAAAGAAAGGAGGGAAGAGATGAGCTTCTATCCAATAAGTCCAGGGTCATGTTCAAAATGTAATCCCCCAAACGACGCGCTCTTACTTTTTATGAGAGGGACAAACTCAAAATGAAGGTGATTGAAGTGCTCTGTGATGAGGGTGTGAATGCGTATACTGTACCTCGTTCTCATACTGGATCTCCAGCATGGCTCTGGAGCTGCCGAGGTCCTGCATCACTGACTCCGCCTGCTTCAGCAGCTCCTCACGGTTTATCGTTCGCTAGAGACCGAGGGGGACGAGCAGAAAGGAAGAGTTAGTGACAAGACCAACAGGAGTCGGCAGAATACTAAAAAGCAGATGAACTGGCTGGATAATTGTAATTGGGACATCCACTCTTCTTGGCTATACTTGAACCTATTCCAGAAAGGCATTTGAAATGCATGCATTGAGCCGATTGTGACATTACACCAACATCATTCTAACATTTTCAACACCTTTTTCCTGTCGAGGCGGGGTGCCACGCGGCTGTCCTGAGAATCTGATTGGTTGATCTCGGGGTTGGTGTCGAGGAGGCGCTGCATGGCCCGGTCACGGTCAAACGCTGTTACATAGAAGAGCATCTGCCGTGTGTCGAACGGGAAGAAGAAGGGACTGGGGAGGAGGGAGAGTGAATGAAATAGTTGGTCAAAATACATGGCATATATATACATACACTGCCAGTTTATTAGGTACACTCATCTATACTGAACAAAAATAAACAACGCAACAGTGTTGGTCTCATGTTCATAAGCTGAAAATAAATTTTTAAAACAAAAATGGTTGCATCTGTATTCCCAGTCATGTGAAATCAATAGATTAGGGCCTAATGCATTTCTCAGTTGACCGATTTCCTTATATGAATTATAACTCTTTGAAATTACTGCATGTTGCCGTTATATTTTTTATTCAGTGTAGTACTGGGTCGGACCACCCATAGCCTCCAAAACTGCCTGAATTCTGTGGGGCATTCTACAAGGTGAAACGTTCTACAGAGATGTTGGTCCATGCTGATGTGATAGCATCATGCAGTTACAGCAGATTGGATGGCGATACATTCATGCTGCGCTCAGCCCGTTCCATCTCATCCTAAATTGGATTGAGGTCAGGGGACTGCACAGGCCACTCAAGAAAACTGAACTTGCTGTCATGTTACATGTTATTCCACTCCTCAATTGTCCAGTGTTGATGATCGCATGGCCACTGGAGCCGCTTCTCATTTTTTGCAGATAGGAGTAGATCCATTTTTTGCAGATAGTTGTGCATTGTGAGATGCAGTTCTGCGCTGTTATTGGTCTGTTCGTGGCCCGCCTGTTTGCAAGATTCTTTCCCTCCTCTTTCTACGTCTCGCAACAGGTTTTCGCCCACAGGAATGCCACTGACAATGTTTTTTGTTTGTCGCACCATTCTCAGTAAACCCAAGACACTGACGTGTGTGTGAAAAGCAGAGGAGTGCGGGAGTTTGAGATATTGGATCGGCGCACCTGGCACAGGTCAGTCGCTTAGGTCACTCGTTTTGACCATTATAACGTTCAACCGAAACGTAACTGAAAGCCTCGATGCCTTCTTTACATACAGTGCACCCGGAAAGTACTCAGACCCCTTGACTCTTCCCACATTTTGTTATGTTACAGCCTTATTCTACAATTGATTAAATCATTTTTTCCCCTTCAATCTTCACACAATACCCCATAATGACAAAGCAAAAACAGGCTTAACAATTTTAGCAAATGTATTAAAAATTACGAACTGAAATATTACATCTCCAGGGATGTTCAATCGGGTTCAAGTCCGGGCTCTGGCTGGGCCACTCAAGAACATTCAGAGACTTGTCGCTGTCCTGTAGGAAGGTGAACTTTCACCCCAGTCTGAGCACTCTGGAGCAGGTTTTCATCAAGGATCTCTGTACTTTGCTCCGTTCATTTTTCCCTCGATCCTGACTAGTCTCCCAGTCCCTGTTGCTGAAAAACATCCACACAGCACGATGCTGCCACCATCATGCTTCACTGTAGGGATGTTGCCAGATTTCCTCCAGACATTCCGCTTGGCATTCAGGTCAAATAGTTGAATCTTGGTTTCATAAAAAAAGAGAATCTTGATTCTCATGGTCTGACAGTCTTTCAGGTGCCTTTTGGTTCCAAGCAGGCTGTCATGTGCATTTTACTGAGGAGTGGCTTCCATCTGGCCACTCTACCATAAAGGCCTGACTGGTGGAGTACTTCAGAGATGTTATCCTTCTGGAAGGTTCTCCCATCCCCACAGAGAAACTCTGAAGTGCTGTCAGTGACCACTGGGTTCTTGGTCACCTCCCTGACTTAGGCCATTCTCCCGATTGCTCAGTTTGGCCGGCCGGCCAGCTCTAGGAATAGACTTGGTGGTTCCAAACTTCATCATTCTTAAATGGAAGGAGGCCACTGTGTTCTCGGGGCCCTTCAATGTTGTAGAAATCTTTTGGAACCCTTCCCCAGATCTAAGCCTAGACATAATCCTGTCTCGGAGCTCTACAGACAATTCCTTCGATCTCATGGCTTGGTTTTTGCTCAGACATGCACTGTCAAATGTGGGACCTTATATAGACAGGTGTGTGCCTTTCCAAATCATGTCCAATCAATTGAATTCACCACTCCAAATCAAGTTGTACAAATATCAAGGAAGATCGTAAACAGGACACACTGGAGCTCAATTTCGAGTCTAATAGCAAAGGGTCTGAAAACTTAAAATGTGTAAAAAGTCAAGGGGTCTGAATACTTTCTGAATGCATTGTAGCTAGCCATGTGACTCAATCAATCCGTTTTCATGGAAGGTGTGTAGTACCTAATAAACTAGTGAGTGCGTGTGTACACACACACACAGTTCCTTATGTAGGGGTTAATCTTGTGCCTATAAGAGAAAATTGGAATTTACTTCCTGATTTGAAATTGTCCCCAAGCCTAGTCTAGACATGCAGTTTGAGGACATTGCATTACTGAATACTAGGCCAGTAATGCCTAGTATTCAAAAGCTAGGCAGCTTTCTTTGTGTTCTGAATCAGTAGGTGTTATGAGCTGGAAAGTAGTCTGATGAGTTACCAGGTCTTCCCAAGCTCTGTGAGCCAGGTGGGGATGTTGCCGGTCATGATGACCAGAGGGTCCTGCAGCTGTCGGTTGGCCTTGGCTGTCAGCTTACTGTTGATGAACTCACTGGTGGGGATGATCTCCTTAGACACAGCATTCTGAAAAAACAACAACCTCAGCCGACTGGAACTACAACAACGCCATCATGCTCTGCCCCTCTGATGCAAAGGGAGACAGACACAGGCTGCTAGGTATTGTTTGAAGAGAGAGTTATTTGGGGGCAACTGTGTGCACTAAGAGGGTTGTCTAGCTAGCAGACAGTTATAGTGATGGTACACTGTGTTTGACCCCCTATAAGCCCACAAAGACAACAAAGACATATTTAGCATCAAGTAGATCATGTATGCTAGACAGTGGAATCTGTTGGAGGCAGACCTACAGGCTTGTGTCCCAAATGGCAATTCGTTCCCTACATGGTGGACTACTCTCTTGGACCTGGTCAAAAGAAGCGCACTACAAAAGGTTACAGGGTGCTATGTGGGATTCGACCAGTATGTTTGTCAGTTAGTGAAGTTTGAGCCAGTATCTGCGGGGTGGAGGGAGGATAGGACAGGCTACTCACGTCGTACAGGTAGAACCAGTAACTACTAATGGAGTGCAGCACCCTCAGCAGCAGGTTGACATCCAGAGACGGGTCGTCGAAGGTGATGCTCTCCGGGGGCTCCGACATGAGGTACATCTCCAAGGGGCTGGCCACGCTGGGACACACGCCGTCTGGGAGGGGAGAGACAGCAGGTCGGGTTCATATTCATTAGTGCACCCTTCCTGTTTGTCATTTTCTTACGTTTTGTGCCCAATGAATATAATGACGCCCAGATATGTATTAACTAAACTGACATGGTAAAATGTTCAGTATGAGATAAGGACATGAATGGTCAGATTTAGTGTAGGTGATAGAATGGTCAGATCTATGGCGTGCACTACTTTCAAAGTAATACGGTGTAGAGAAAAGGCTGACATTTGAGACTGAAAGCCCTTTGGCCCTGGGGTTGGCGCAAAAGCACTTTGGGACAACTGCCGATGTAAAAAATACATTTTATTAATTGATTAAACAGCCAATATCTGTGGGATTGTGTTAACAGGTCATCTCAGGTCACATTCATTGATGGTAAAAAAAAAAAAAGGTAAATTAATCATTCAATAAGCCCCGCCCCAGAATTTTGGGCATGCTGATGGATAGCAAGCGTAGACAGACACTTCAGACAAGCTCACGTTTCAAACACTTAGAAGCCATGGATGGTTATGGCAAAAAGAGTATATAAAAAAAAAAAGTTTAATTGGGCTCCCGAGTGGCGCAGCAGTCTAAGCCACTGTATCTCAGTGCAAGAGGCGTCACTTTAGTGCCTGGTTCGAACCCGGGCTGTATCACATACAGTCATGTTTGGGAGTCCCATAGGGCGGCTCACAATTGACCCAGCGTCATCCGGGTTTGGCCGGAGAAGGCTGTCATTGTAAATAAGAAATTGTTCTTAACTGACTTGCCTAGTTAAATAAAAAATACAAATATTGCCTAAATAATTGTGCACCAGGGCACATTCAACTATGATACATGAACTAGAGCTTGTTGGAAGTGTTTCTCAAATCCAAAATTATACTGTGGTTGTATTGTTAGAAACGTACGAGACCATTCGAAAGAGCGGAAGTGAATCATCTTTTTTGCACCAATCTCCGACAGTGTAATTGCGCAGATCAAAACTATATAGGACCAGAAGTGTTTATGGGGGATCTCTTCTTGAATATATAGTGGTTTCCTTTAATGTTTTCATTGCACAGACACTTTACCAGGTGTTTAAAGACAATGTTCACGTATAGGGTTAATATAAATGGTTATGCATGTTAGCTACATAAATTGGCTATATTAGAAATATAGTGCTCATCTGCTGTAGTCATTAGCAAACGATTTGATAGCACCAAGTGTTTACCAAATTGTACAACACGGACAGTGCATTCAGAGCCATCCGGTGGCTAGCCATACTACAAACCTAATTTGACAGGTTCCGTGTAATGACCACAACATTGCAAAGAGTCTCCCCATTAGCAAGGAGTAGACTCTCATTTCATTGTGCATTAACCTCTAAAAGTCTAAGCCGTTGGGGGGGTTCTACTATGCTAACATATGGAATGGTTATAGCAAGGATCGCATTTAGATATTCAATTTTGGTAACACTTGAAGTATAAAAAAAATATTTAATATTGAATCTGGCCTTTTACTAGAGACCATAGAAACGCATTGAATAACATTCATAAATTGCCCCCCCAAAAAATTGTCAAGACATTTTGAAGTGTCTCTCCTATATCTAGGAGATAAGAAAGCTCAGGAAAATGTGGTTATTGGGACATTTAACCCCTTACTTTATTTGCCATAAAACTACCTCCATACATTTGTATGGGTTACCATTAGACAAGTTCCATGACACTTGTGGAAACGGAGAACATCTTTCCTCTACAGATGTTTTTTGTGAGAAGACCAATTTTTGGGATGTCTCATGGTCTGACAAGCACCGCTGTAGATCGGCCACCGCAGATCCAGAAGGTCGACAGACAGACGTGGTGGATTGAGACGCAGCCCATGCCAAAAAACATCTAGCTTAAACTGACAGATTTTTTAATTATGTTACTTAGATTCACACATGGGTGCGTCAATAGAGACTTAAGGATTAAAAACAGTGAGATCATTGTGAGGGGTTTTCTCCAGTGGTTTGAAAGGGGAATTGGGCTTCTCGCGAAAACGTTGACCGAGGTTGCAACAGTACCAAGGTGGGGCAGGGCTTTGCAAAATGTCCATTAACTTGTTTCAAGCAGGAGAAGCAGGTCAGATCAAATCTTATTAGTCACATGTGCCGAATACAACAGGTGTAGTAGACCTTAGTGAAATGCCGAATACAACCGAATACAGACCTTACAGTGAAATTCTTACTTGCGAGTCCCTAACCAACAATGCAGTTTAAAAAAATTACTTCCTTCCCAGGGTAAATAGTACATTAGAGTTCCACTACAAAATAAACAAGCAGAACTGGTCCTTCTCAGTCTCCAGGACAGTAGACAACAGACACCCACCCCACCAGTCTAGGCCCAGAAGGGGTGGTGGTGGTTCCTACCGTGCCACAGTTCGTCCTGTTTCTTAGCGTTGCGGGGTGAGGTCTTGGTGGGGGCGGTCTGTGCCCGGCCCCTCTTACCTCCCACCGCATCCTTAGTACCATCCTCATCATCCCTCACTGGCTTATACCTGATGGGATAGAGAGTGTGTGTTAATCATCACGGGGAAAGTGACTACATCACCATGTCAGTTAGTTGCATTCGTTCACCAACTCAGCCACCTATAGACCTGTGTGTGTGATGCATCACCGGGAAGGTGGCTACACTGCACAAGCCTAACAGCCACCCAATACAAAAATCAGTCCTTTATGTTTGTTAACCAGTCCAGCCTATAGAGACTGGTGTGTGTGGCCATCCAGCATAAAAGGGGATACCATATGGTGTGGGTTTTGGTCCAGATGCCAGCCCGCCCGAGCGGGTTGGCCTCGTCGTCCGTGGACTCTCTCTCCTCCTCGGACTGCAGGCTGAACTGCCGCACTGCCTGGTACACCGTCATGTTGTAGGGCAGCAGGTGGTCGCCGATGTAGAATTGTAGCCGGTGGCGCACGCTGCCAGAGTTCAGGAACTGGGCCGCCTGTACCAGGATAGATGGTCAAGTTAAGGTTGGAGGTAACAGAATAAGTTATGGGTGGGTGGGGGAGAGTTATCATCCAATATTGAGAGTATTTTGCAAGGACATTGTAGCCACGTACCAGCGATTCGTCAATTTCATCGTCTGAACCATCATCGTCACTGTCCTCATCCTCCTCTCTGATTCGTCCGTAACCTTTAGAGATAAAAAGTCCCATTGAGCACGTCAGCATGTTACCCATTAATGTCAGCAATGCAAGGAAACATTATATTCTGCCAACAGAAAAGGAAGAACAGAAATACTCTGGGAAGGAACTTGAGAAAGCGGACCAGCTGGGTGAAGATCATTTGTGGGTGACCTATGTCCTCACGGAGTGAAAGGGCTTAACTTCTTAAGGTATAGGGGGAAGCATTTTCACTTTTGGATAAATAGCATGCCCAATTTCAACTTCCTGCTACTCATGCCAAGAATATAAGATATGCATATTATTAGTAGATTTGGATAGAAAACACTGAAGTCTCTAAAACTGTTTGAATCACGTCTGTGAGTATAACAGAACTTATGTAGCAGGCAAAACCCCGACGACTAACCGTTCAGATTTTTTTTTTTTAGGTCTGTCTGTTCAGTGAGGTCTGTCTGTTCAGTCTCATTGGGAAATTATATTTCTTAGGCACTTGTTTTCAGTTCCTACCGCTTCCACTGGATGTCACCAGTCTTTGTAATTTGGTTGAGGTTATTCCTTTGTGCAATGAAGAAGTACGGCCATCTAGGAAATGGGTAACACTGTTGAGAGTTGCGCAAGACTTAAAAAGTAGCGTTAGTTTCCTCTCGTCCTCTATTGAAAAAAGATAGACCAGTCTTCAATTTGATCGATTATTAACGTTTAAAAATACCTAGTTGTATTACAAAAGTAGTTTGAAATGTTTTGGCAAAGTTTACAGGGAACTTTTGAGATATTTTGTAGTGACGTTGCGCAATTGGGAAGCTGTTTTTTTCTGGTTTATTTATGCGTTTTGTGTAGCGTCTGCAGGGTTGAAATATGCTACTCTTTGTTTACTGTTGTGCCATCATCAGATAATAGCTTCTTATGCTTTCGCCTAAAAACCTTTTTAAAATCCGACATGTTGGCTGGACTCACAACGAGCTACACTCACAATGTGTAGCTTTAATTTAGTATCTTACATGTGTGATTTAATGAAAGTCTGATTTTATCATTTTATTTGAATTTGCCGCGCTGCATTTTCCCTGGCTTTTGGCCAAGTGGGACGCAAGCGTCCCCTATACCATAAGAAGTTAAGTCAGTAACTCAATGCAAAGTTAGAGTTCCCAGTGCTTACCTCGGACAACCAGGTAACGTTCAATTGCCTGTACCAAGGCCAGGGGATCAATCTTCACCGGGCCCCCCTTCCACTGCTTCACATTGGTACAGTCCGGGTGCCTCTGCAGCTGACACTTGAGTTGATGTGTGTTGAAGAACTTCAGGGCCTGAGACCCTCTGAAGGAGAGACACACACACACACACACACACACACACACAATGATACAGAGGTGAATACTGGCAAGTCCCCTTCACCTATACCCATATAGACTTCAGTAGGGCCAATTGGCATCACACATTAATAAATGGACAAGTGAATGACTGACATTAAAAGAGAATGTTTGTGGAACAAAAGGAAGAAATTGAAGGAAGAGCTGGGACAAGGTAAATAAACTAACCTGCTCCCATTGCCGTTGCCACTGGGGAAGTCGTGCACCTTGACAGGAAACTGCTCCATCTGGCTTAGGCAGTTGTTCATCTTGTGCACCAGTGACAGCAGGGGTCCGTTCTCAGACGGCTCCAGGCGGCCTGCCGGCTCCATCCCCGGGATCTGGAAGGGCAAAACACAGCAGGGACACGCTTCAAACATGCGTCGTATTCATTACGGCACACCGTATAAACATATTTTGCAACAGAAAATGAAAATAAGCATTTATTATTGGACAAGTTTAGGTAGTTCTTCCCTTTGTCAGTTCTATTCCATTTGTTTCCTAGCAGCTATAACCATTGTTGAACTCCACCGTTGTAAATTTAAAAATAAAAAAAAACAGCTGACAAAAGCATGGTTTAGCAGTCAATTGTGTGGCTGTGCTTAGAGTTCACATGTTTCTGGTACTAAACCATGAAAAGGAAAAACTCAAGGAGGCCGAGACACAAAAATAACACACTTAATGTAATCCATGCTTGAAAGAAATTCAAATTCTTTAAAATCCATACATAAAGATCTCATTTTTGAGCACAAATTTGTTTACATCCCTGTTAGACAATTTCTCCTTTGCCAAGATAATCCATCCACCTGACAGGTATGGCATATCAAGGAGCCAATTAAACAGCAAGGCCAATACACAGGTGCACCTTGTGCTGGGGGAACTAAAAGGCCACAAAATAAATGTGCAGTTTTATCACAACACAATGCCACTGAAGTTGAGGGAGTGTGCAATTGGCATTCTGACTGCAGGAATGTCCACCAGAGCTATTGTCTGAGAAATGAACATTCGTTTCTCTACCATAAGCCACCTCCAACATTGTTTTAGAGAATTTGGCAGTATGTCCATCCGGTCTCATAACCGCAGACCACGTGTATGGCGTTGTGTGGGCGAGCGGTTACCGTGACGGGATCCTGAGGCCCATTATTGTGCCACTCATCCGCCGCCATCACCTTATGTTTCAGCCTGATAATGCACAGCCCCATGTCGGAAGGATCTGTACACAATTCCTGTAAGCTGAAAATGTCCCAGTTCTCCCACGGCCTGCAAACTCAGACATGTCACCCACTGAGCATGTTTGGGATGCCCTGGATCGAAGTGTACGACAATATGTTCCAGTTCCCGACAATATCCAGCAACTTCAGACAGCCAGTGAAGAGGAGTGGGACAGCATTCCACAACCTGATCAACTATATGCGAAAGAGATGTGCCGCGCTGCGTGAGGAAAACGGTGGTCACTGGGTTGTGATCCACTCCTCTACTTTTTTTTAAAGGTATCTGTGACCAACAGACGCATATCTGTATTCCCGGTCATGTGAAATCCATAGATAATGCCTTATGAATGGATTTCAATTGAATGATTACCTTATATGAACTGTAACTCAGTAAAATCTTTGAAATTATAGCATGTTGCCTTTATATTTTTGTTGGGTATAAATAAAAAAGGAGCATACGCTTCAGCCTTCATCTGTGCTGTACAAACAAATGAAGGAGACATGTACTTAAGACACCTGCTGTGAGTAACTGGAGCAAGCAGCTAATAGTTCATTTTGATAATGGCGAATAGGAAGTCAATGTATAATAACAGGGAATATGTAGAAGACAAATATTTTTTGGGACAATTTAAACATCTCACAATAAAATAAATAAAAGACAAAGTCTAGGCCAGTGTTTCCCCAACTCCAGTCCCTCCAACATGTTTGTTGTAGCCTTGGAGAAAAACACCTGACTCAACTTGTCAACTAATCATCAAGCCATCAATGAGTTGAATCAGGTGTTTTTGTCCGGGGCTACAACAAAAATGTGTGCTGTTGTGGGTACTTGAGGACCCGAGCTGGGAAACACTGGTCTAGGCTACATAACAATATAATAAGCAATAGATGCAATACTCAAGTAGGTCACAAAACTCAGAGGGCGGGGCGTTGTTGAGTGAGTACCTTCTGAAGTCTAGATATTTTTACTCCTACACACCAGCCGCCATTCATTCTAGCCTGAGCGCAAACCCTCATACTGCCTTAATACTGTATTTAGAGCCATGAGTTGTATAGCCAATAACTAGGGCCTTGAGCTCCAGTCTCTTGTCTACATGGACTAAAAGACTGGAGTTGGCTCCCTTGTCAGTTACTGGATACTGAGAAAGGATGAAAGTCTTCATCTGGCGAAAAATGAGCTTCTGACCAGAGAAATAGAATCTTATTCAAGTTCTGTGCATCTGCCCAGCCGAACACAGACTTACCGGGCAGCCGTAGAAGACGTGCAGGAACCTCTTGAGGCGAACGTCACGGCTGACCAGGTCACGGTCACTGCTGGAGGTCAGGTAGAGCAGCAGCTGCTTGACCAGGCCGCTATGCTGGATCTCGAATGACGACACATCCGACTCTGACACGATGCTGCAGATCTCCACGAGGCACTCCACACCACCGTCCATCTGGGGGGGGGGTGACAACAGTCAAGAATGTTATATTCATATCCCAAGTCACTCACTACCGTACCTTAATTACCTTGTCATTAGCTAGCAGTGTAGATGGTACAGGGTACTATCAAAACTGCACAGCAAAACAAACAGTTTTTGCAAATTAGTATCAGCGAACAGGGTTCGGCAAAGCAGACTCCAAAATGTCAACTAATGAGTATGTATTTACTGTCAAAGTGCGCAAAACTACAACACAGGAGACTATTGTGGAGTACAGTACCTGCAGGCTGAGCTGTTCCGTGGCAGTGCAGAGTCTCTGGAGTACATTCAGTGCGGGGTTGCTGCCATCAATTTCTTCAGTGTTGAAGTAGCGGGCCACAAACTTACAGGCCTGCTCTTTGATCCAAGCCTTGATCTTGTCCCTGTGTGTGTGGGGGGGGGGCTATCATTATCATCACCACCACCAAGGTTGTCTGAAGATATTACTAGCTGTCAAATCATTGTCTCCTCCAGTCCTTAATTTCGTAAGTCCCTCTCAAAAACCATTGGAGGAGGTTGTCCGAGGGGAGAGCGCTTGGATCCAGGAGGAATTGAAGAAACGATCAATTAAACCAGGGGTGCCAAACATACGGCCAAGTGCCAGATCCAGCCCGCGAACCCATGCAATTTTAAGTGCGGCTCTCAGGACCTCGGGGAATGCCGAATGCAGGGCAAAATTTGTTTGACACCCCTGGATTGAACACTTGCCTAGCTACATTGTGTGACAGTTTTTACTGAAAGACACCTTCCCCAAAATGTTCAATGTTCTTGAACAGACTGAAGTACGTTTGCTCTGTGTGGTGGGGTGTAGCTTGAAGCAATGAGTGACTAATTTAAAACAAGGGCAGCGGTGCATTTTGAATCCTCATATTTGCACAACCCAACCCCTCCACGATTTTCAACTGATCTTTCAGAACACCGTATCCGTTTAAATGAACGTGTCACACAATTTTTCAGAATGAATGCAACCCTAATAACATTCTGAGTGAGCTAATAATAATCACCAACACAACTATTATAATCGCCACAATTACCAACTTTATCAACAGTACTTCCAAAACTGCTATAAAAGCAACACTTGTCATCACCACCACAACATTAGTCTTCGTCTTACCTGTTGTTGGAGACTGAGTCCTTGGGAGGGGCGCGTGCCATGCCGCTCACCCCGGCCGTGCGAGAGGGCTCAGAGTTGGTGCTGTTGGTCTGGGCGCCCAGCTTGCCCCAGGTCTTGGGGTTCAGACTGGCCAAGAAGGAGGATTTGGGGGACTGAGTAGTGGTAGGACTCTTGGCTGTAGAAACAGGAAATGGTTAGTCACAGGATACCCTATAGTTCAGCGTTTCCCAAACTGTGTCCTGGTATTTGCCCTAGCACTAGACAGCTGATTCAAATAATCAAAGCTTGATGAATAGTTGATTATATGAATCCGCTGTGTAGCGCAAAAAACAAAACCTGCACCCCTTGGGGTGGCCAGGACCAAGTTTGGGAAACGCTGCTACAGTAGTTAGAAATAGACAGAGTCTACTCACTATGCATTTATTTATTTTGGGTAAAGAAAATCACAAGGAGTCAGTTTGCATTCTGCATAAATGTCTGTCTCGACAGATATACCAGGAGTCCAGGCACAAAGAGGCATGGAGACCAAAGATGCCACATGTCGAGTTGCTCTTGCACTTAGTAATGAACAGTCACGCCAGAGTAGCGACTGGCTGCAGATAACAAAATTCACCACTGTATGTTGATTTGAATGAACGCAATACAATGTCATAGTAAAAAACCTACACGTTTATATTACTGAACAAAAACATAACGCAAAGTGCAACTATTTCACCAAAGTTAATCTTTGAATTTCACATGCTGGGCAAGGGTGCAGCAATGGGTGGGCTTAGGAGGGCATAGAGCCACCCACTGGGGAGCCAGGGACAGCCAATCAGAATGAGTTGCTCCCCACAAAAGGGCTTTATTACAGACTGAAATACTCCTCAGCACCCCCTCAGACGATTCTGCAGGTGAAGAAGTGGATGTGGAAGTCATGGGCAGGTGTGGTTACACGTGGTCTGCAGTTGCAAGGCTGGTTGGATGTACTGCCAGTCTATAAAACGATGTTGGAGGTGGCTTATGGTAGAGAAATTAATACGAAATTCTCTAGACACAGCTCTGGTGGACATTCCTGTAGTCAGCATGCTAATTGCACACTCCCTCAAAACAGCTGTGGTATTATGTTGTGACAACTGCACATTTTAGAGTGGCCGTTTATTGTCCCCAGCACAAGGTCCACCTGTGTAATGATCATGCTGTTTAATCAGCTTCTTGATATGCCACACTTGTCAGGTGGATGAATTATCTTGGCAAAGGACAAATGTTGGGACCAACACTTTACATGTTGTGTTTATATTTGGGTTCAGTACAAACACTATATATTACAAAAGAAAGTATGTGGACACCCCTTCAAATTAGTGGATTTGGCCATTTCAGCCATAGCTAACAGGTGTATAAAATTGAGCACAGAGCCTTGCAATCTCCATAGACAAACATTGGCAGTAGAATGGCCTTACTGAAGAGCTCAGAAACTTTCAACGTGGCACCGTTAACTCGTCAAACATCTGCCCTGCTAGAGCTGCCCCAGTCAACTGTAAGTGCTATTATTGTAAAGTGTAAATGTCTAGGAGTAACAACAGCTCAGCTGTGAAGTGGTAGGCCACACAAGCTCACAAAACGGGCCCGTCGAGTGCTGAAGCGCGTAAAAATAGTCTGTCCTCAGTTGCAAACGGTTTTTGGAAGCAATGTCAGCACAAGAAGTGTTTGTCGGGAGCTTCATGAAATGGGTTTCCATGGCCGAGCAGCCGCACAAAAGCCTAAGATCACAATGCCCTATGCCAAGCGTTGGCTGGAGTGGCGTAAAGCTCGCCGCCATTAGACTCAGGAGTAGTGGAAATGCGTTCTCTGGAGTGATGAATCCCACTTCACCTTCTGGCAGGGCGACGGACCAATCTGGGTTTGGCGGATGCAAGGAGAACACTACCTGCCCCAATGCCTAGTGCCAACTGTAAAGCTTGGTGGAGGAGGAAATGGTCTGGGGCTTGTTTTTCCTGGTACGGGCTAGGCCCCTTAGTTCCAATAAATATAAATCTTAACGCTACAGCATACAATGACATTCTAGACGATTCTGTTCTTCAAACTTTGTGGAAGGCCCTTTCCTGTTTCAGCATGATAATGCCCCCATGCGCAAAGCGAGGTCCATACAGGTTAATACTTGACTGGCCTGCACAGAGCCGTGACCTCTACCCCATCAAACACCTTTGGGATGAATTGGAACGCTGAATGTGAGCCAGGCCTAATCGGCCATCATCAGCGCTAGACCTCACCAATGCTCGTTGCTGAATGGAAGCTAGTCCCCCAGCTATGTTCCAACATCTAGCGGGACGCCTTCCCAAAAGAGCGGAGGCTGTTATAGGAGCAAAGGGGGGACCAACTCCACATTAATCCCCATGATTGTAGAATGAGATATTCAGGTGTCCACATACTTTCACCTTTAGTGCTACAAATGTATCATTGACACTTAGCTTTAGTGTCACCTGTGAGAACCATTTGCATCCGGTCTTAAAGATTGTAGGAGAGTTCCAATAACAACAATTACCCTGATTGTCTACTTTGTCGTCATCCCTGGGAGGAGAGTACTTGGGCCTTCTGGGCCCTCTCTTAGGCAGACGTTTTCTCTTCAGCACATCACTTAACCGCCTAGGAGAGGGGCAGATTAATGTTGTTCTATAAAGAAGAATGAGAGTTTACTTCTGTGTGATATATCTGACCCATCATACGTGCACATTCACATATATTTAGTACTCGTGTTCTCACCCCTGTGGACTGAGGTCTAGTGAGTCGTCCATGCTGTGCTGGAAGCTAGGCGAGCCCAGGTCTGGGGTGGCGTTGGAGGCCGCCGTAGTGGTCGCAGTGCTGATGGTGGTGGTACACAGGCTAGCTGTGCCGCTGGTGCACGCCTTTGGGGGACTGGTAAGGAAGGCCTCTGACTCAGCCAGGTTCTTCACCTGGTGCATAACACCTGGAGAGGGGAGGGCAGATGGAATACATTGAAAATCCTCTTTACCCCGATTCTCTGAATTGTGATTCAATAAATCAGGGAAAATCTGACATTTAGCTGGATAAACAGCTTTCTGTGGTCCATGACAAGGTACATTACGGTGTGACATCAATTTTCTGACTTTTCTAAAATACATTGAAGCTCAAATAGCAGTTGAGGATCCATCATAACAGGTCCTCTCCTGGTGCTAGAAAAGAGCTGTGTTTCAGCTAGGTGTTTTAGATCATTACAGGTCAGCTCCTCTGGGGAGGAGACACAGACAGGATCCATTACCTTCTCTTCTGAAGAAGACACTGAATACGTCGGGCAGCTTCTGCATGAGGATCTCGGCCATCTGCAGAGAGCCAACTACAATCTTCAGGTCTTGGCTGGACAGCATGGAGGCAATGTGACTGGGAGAAGGAAAAAGACAAATACTGAGGTTCAGGTGTAGTGTAAAGACACATGCTGTACTGGCTATTGCTTTTTGTCCATGGAGGCAGACATCTTGACTCAAGTGCACCCCAAGGTTGAGAGCAAAAGTTCACCTGGACACAGCGTGGTTTCTCAGCACATCCTTGAGGAGCTCGGCATCGGCGAAGAAGATGATCCTGAGGATGGCTCGGAGGCACTTATGTCTGACGGCTGGGCCGGCCGACGAGCTGTACACCTCGTACAGCACCCCGAACAGGGTCTTGATGAAGCACTTGGCCAGCTCAGGGTCCTCCTTCATCAGCTGGGCCCGTGCATCCTCCCGTCTTACCTCCTGGTGACCCCCTGGGGGACAGGCAGAGGAACACTCAGGTAAGTTCTTTTGACTCAAAAGGAGAAATTGGATTCCATCAGCTAGTGCAGAATAAAAACAAAGTAGCCTGTTCAATTTCACAAAAGTTTACAAAGAGATGCTTTAACTTCTTGAGTGTAGGGGGCAGGATTTTCATTTTTGGCAAAAAAACGTACCCATTTGAAACTGCCTATTTCTCAGGCCCAGAAACTAGAATATGCATATAATTGTCAGATTAGGATAGAAAACACTAAAGTTTCCAAAACGGTCAAAATATTGTCTGTGAGTATAACAGAACTGATATTGCAGGCAAAAACCTGATGAATATCAAACCAGGAAGTGGCTTCTATTTTGAAAGCTCCATGGTCCATAGCCTGCCTTCGCTCCATTTAAAGGGATATCAACCAGATTCCTTTTCCTATCGCTTCCTCAAGGTGTCAACAGTCTTAAGACATAGTTTCAGGCTTTTATTTTGAAAAATGAGCGAGAAAGATAACATCGTGTCGGTGGATAGCTGGGTTTTCACTTGAGTTTCGCTTGCGCAACAGAGTGGGGCAGCCATTGTCTCTCCCACTCCTATTGAAAAAACGACAGTCCCTGTTGATATATTATCGATTATACATTTTAAAAACAACCTGAGGATTGATTATAAAAAACGTTTGACAGGTTTCTGTGAACATTACGGATACTATTTGCAATTTTCATCTGTGATGTCGTGACCGCTCGAGCCTGTGGATTTCTGAACATAACGCGCCAAACAAATGGAGGTATTTTGGATATAAAAAAATAATCTTTATGGAACAAAAGGAATATTTATTGTGTAACTGGGAGTCTCGTGAGTGAAAACATCTGAAGATAATCAAAGGTAAGCGATTTAATCTATTGCTTTTCTGACTTTCGTGACCAATCTACTTGGCTGCTAGGTGTTTGTAATATTTTGTCTACTGAGAGAGATGTTCTTAAATAAATGCTTGTTATGCTTTCGCCGAAAAGCTGTACTGAAATCTGACACGCCGGGTGTATTAACAACAGTCTAAGCTGTGTTTTGCTATATTGCACTTGTGATTTCATGAAAATTAAATATGTTTAGTAATTTAATTTGAATTTGGCGCGCTGCAATTCAGCGGGTGTTGATGAAAATGATCCCGCTAACGGGATGGGTGCGTCAAGAAGTTAAGAGCTGCCTCTCATGAGCATTTCTCCATTGGGAAAGAGGTCATCTTTCCTCAATGGGACTACTTTGTTCAAAGAACCAATAACTTGGGGCAGGGACCAAGCTATAAATGTAGGTGAATAGAGCTAGTCTCAGAACCAATCAGGGCATTATACTACATCAACTGACACGAGACGCATATAACTGACACCAGTTTGGGGATAGTCTGTCACTAGAAAGAAAGGTGGAGTGTCTCACCAGTAGTGGGGTTGGCTAAGGGGTTGGGTTTCCTCTGGATACCCCGTGCAGTGCCAGTGTCCTCGTTTATCTGCTGCATAGAGTTGAAGTCAATAGTGTAGACGCGGCCCAGGGTGGACAGGCTGATCTCGTCCTCTCCGTTCTGGTGGGCCGTCTGGAGAGGAAGAGAGAACCAGACACCCCCAGACGTTAGTGTAACACTGGGCTACACAGGGGATTCACACAGCTCACAACATACGAAGAAGGTCTACTTTGTTGTAGTATAGGGCAGGGCCAAGAGTTTTCCCGGACAACCTGAAGAGAAACTCTGGGCCCCAAGTCTGGATGAAAAGAAAGTCCCTAATAATGGAGCGGAGCAGCGTGTCTGTTCTTTACCTCAATGATGCGACTGTCGATGCGGTTGTAGGGGTGCCACAGGCCCCGGTCGTCCCTCCACTGCCAGATGGCCCCCTCTGTGGCCTGGGCACTGCCCTTCTTCAGCATGAGGTCCACAGCAAATATGCCCTCTCTAGGAAGGCAGGGCATCAGCTCGCTGGTGGTGGGGGAGACAACAAAAAGACAGTTAGCAAAGTGCATCAGTAAACTTCGCAAACAAGGCATGTGGTGAGTGCATGGAGGCCGCCATCTTTATGTACGTCCACCATTGGGGCAGAAAAGGTTGTTGTAACGCTGAAAGCAGCAGCAGAGGGGTTTCCCTTACCAGATGAGTGAGGTGAGTTCATAGAGCTCCTGTGGGCTACGGGGCACCAGGTCAATCTGCTCCTGACAGCTACCGTTGGCCGCGCCGCACAGAAGGAAGCGCAGAGTCTCTGCAATATCTGAACAAAAACAACATCCTTAGTTCACTCTTTCCACAGGCAACTGGCTTAGACACTGTCAAGGACTTTAGCCTTGGAGGCATTTAGACTGCCATTATATATTTCACTTCCCCAAGATTTTGTAAGCTGCATTGTTAGGCTTTATTCAAGTGAGACGGGTAAATACGCACAGATAGAAAGCGTGTGTGTCGGTCTGTGAGCCACTCACTCTGCTTCATGAGCTGCACGGCCAGACAGGGGCAGTTGGAGCACATGAGGGAGAACATGCGCACCACCATGATGAACATGCCCGAGCTGAGCACAGGCGGGGTGACCACCAGCAGCTGTTGGATGTTGGTCAGCAGGTCCCGCGAGGCCACCTGCTGCAGCAGGTTCTGTGGACAATGGCCATACAGAGGTCAAGGGTCAGTCATTGTGATGACATCATGGGTCTGCTCGGGAGGGTGAGAAATGTTAGAGCCATAGAAATGTGTCAAGTAGAACCGCCTCACTCACCTCCTCGTGTTGAAAGTTATCCACCAGTCTGGCAAAACAGAGACAAGTGCTTTCGACAGATTTCTTATCCTGTACGTGGGGGGGAATAACCACATTAGACAACTGACGCGTCTTCACAGGTAACATGCCACAGACAACACCAACCTCACCTGCAACATAGAGCATGTAAAAGGTGAACGTGTGTGTACCTGGTGTGTGAGTCTCTGGGTCAGCAGTGGCAGAGAGTCAGAGACAAAGTGGAACTCGTCAGGGGTGATGCTCTGGCAACAGTTGGCGGCAATGGCCAGGGCGTTCCTCTGGGCGTTGATGCTAAAGAACTCCAGGTACAGCAGACAGTCAGCCAGGCCACCCTGCATGACACAAGAAACACCCACAGTTATACACAAGGATAGGGATAGATGGCACATATGGGGACAGATTTAGATCTTACAAAATAAAGTGAGACAGGAGGGAGGAAGGGGGTCCCACAAAATGTGTGAATACAAAAATGGCTTTCATTCTACTCCGTTTAATTTCTTATGGATGGGGGGCAGTATTGAGTAGCTTGGATGAATAAGGTGCCCAGAGTAAACTGCCTGCTACTCAGGCCCAGAAGCTAAGATACGCATATTATTAGTATTATTATATTTGGATAGAAAACACTGAAGTTTCTAAAACTGTTTGAATGATGTCTAACAGAAATCATATGGCAGGCAAAAACCTGAGAAAATCCAACCAGGAAGTGGGAAATCTCACGTTTGTAGGTTAAGTCTTTGCCTATCCAATATACAGTGGAGATTTGGTCCAATTGCACTTCAAAAGGCTTCCACTAGATGTCAACAGTCTTTACACCCTTGTTTCAGGCTTCTACTGTGAAGGGGGGGAGAATAAGAGCTGTTTAAGTCAGCTGTCTAGCAGAATGCCATGAGCTAAGTCATGCGCGCAGCAGTGAGAGCTAGCTGCGTTCCTTTTCATTTCTAAAGACAAAGGAATTGTCCAGTTGGAATATTATTGAAGATTTGTTAAAAACATCCTAAAGATTGATTCTATACATCGTTTGACATGTTTCTACAAACTGTAATACAACTTTTTGGACTTTGTCTGGACTAAGTATGCCTGCGCCTCATGAATTTGGATTTGTGAACTAAATGCGCTAACAAAAGGAGATATGTGGACAAATTATGGACTTTATCGAACAAAACAAACATTTATTGTGGAACTGGGATTCTTGGGAGTGCATTCTGATGAAGATCAAAGGTAAGTGAATATTTAATGCCATTTCTGACTTCTGTTGACTCCACAATATGGCGGGTATCTGTATGGCTTGTTTTGGTGTCTGAAGCGCTGTACTCAGATTATTGCATGGTGTGCTTTTTCAGTAAAGCTTTTTTGAGATCTGACAGCAGTTGCATTAAGGAGATTCCATGTATAACACTGGTATTTCCATTAACATGTATGATCAATATTTCTGTAAATTGATGAGGCTCTAACGCAAAATCACCAGATGTTTTGGAAGCAAAACATTACTGAACATAACGCGCCAATGTAAACAGATTTTTGGCTATAAATATGAACTCTATTGAACAAAAGTCCTATGAGTCATCTGATGAAGATCAAAGGTTAGTGATTCATTTGATCTATTTCTGCTTTTTGTGACTCCTCTCTTTGGCTGGAAAATGGCTGCGTTTTTCTGTGACTAGGTGCTGACCTAACATAATCGCATGGTATGCTTTCGTCGTAAAGCCTTTTTGAAAGCGGACACTGTGGTTGGATTTACAAGAAGTTTAAAATGGTGTATAATACTTGTATGTTTGAGGAATTTTAATTGAGATTGCTGTTTAAATTTGGCACCCTGCACTTTCACTGGTTTTTCCATCCAAATTATATGCATATCCTAGCTTCTGGGTTTGAGTAGCAGGCAATTTAATTTGGGCACGCTTTTCATCCAAAATTCCGAATGCTGCCCCCTACCCTAGGGTAAAGCGATATTATTATTCATACAGACACAGAGTTGGCCTTCAACACTGAGGGATCTCTGACCAAATTGTTGAAATCAAAATGGCTTCCGTTAATCTTTCCATCCCTATACACAACATTTAAATTACTACATTTATGCATCACTGCACAACAGGGTTTCTGTTAAATTAAGATCTGGCACCGGACAATGTGACCGGGATGATTTTAATACAACGTCCATTTGAGAATTTACTAAACCCCTATGCATTGGGTGGATAACCCATCAGGGCTACCCCCACGCTGCTCAGAATGACATATCTAATTTACATTATGGTAATACATATTAACAGAACATGCAACTCAAGTAATAAAGCAGCCAATAGGTTTTCAAACATTTGCCAAAATGCAATTCACGGGAAAACACAATTCTAACCAGCACCGTTGATAGCAGTTCCATATGGTCCATATTCCATACAGTTCCAGATGGAGCAAAGGGGGAAATCAACACCATATTAATGCCATGATTTTGGAATGAGATGGTAAATGTACCGTCAATCCCTGTCATTTGGTTACATACATTCCTGTTAATGCATGCCATTGAAGGCCGAAACGTCAATCTTTTAACCTTCTCTTAAAAAATATTTTTATTTTTATGGTGAGCGAGCATTGTGCCCTTTCCTGTCCAATGACTTTTAGGTTGCACCTCTACTTACGTTGGTTGAGCACATTCTACTTATTTCCAAACGCACGTATTAGTCATTTACCATTCTCCTCTCTGCAAGCTATTTGAAAAATCTTTCCAACAATCTCCCCTTCGATAATCACCCATTTCCAGTGTGAAAGACCTACTGCTGCATTGGCCTTTAGGCTATTCTTAGCTGTCGACGGCTCACGTGGTAGTCAATGTGTTCATAAGGTAGAGCCGTAGTCACATTATTTAACTTCTTAAATGATTCATTCAGATTTTTTATGAGTAACCACGTGACAATAATTGAGAAACAAAAACGTAATACTTTAAATGACTGTTCCACGAAAATGCGCATATGAACATAACTGGCATGCAGAACGGTAGAAATGGTACGACACAAACTTCCCAAACTTGAAACTCACGCACCACCTATGATGTCTATAGAAAATAATTGCCTCCATGGTCAGATTTTGACAAAAGGCTACTTTGAAGCAAGGTAAGCCATGCCTCATTAAATAAAAACATACAGGATTCAAATCATTTCAAAAAGCATACTGCCTCCAGCTCACATTGTAAAGTGGTACAGTGGGGCAAAAAAAGTATTTAGTCAGCCACCAATTGTGCAAGTTCTCCCACTTAAAAAGATGAGGCCTGTAATTTCCATCATAGGTACACTTCAACTATGACAGACAAAATGAGAAAGAAAAAAAATCCAGAAAAATCACATTGTAGGAATTTAATTAATTAATTTGCAAATTATGGTGGAAAATAAGTATTTGGTCACCTACAAACAAGCAAGATTTCTGCCTCTCACAGACCTGTAACTTCTTCTTTAAGAGTCTCCTCTGTCCTCTACTCGTTACCTGTATTAATGGCAAGTGTTATCAGTACAAGACACCTGTCCACAACCTCAAACAGTCACACTCCACTATGGCCAAGACCAAAGAGCTGTCAAAGGACACCAGAAACAAAATTGTAGACCTGCACCAGGCTGGGAAGACTGAATCTGCAATAGGTAAGCAGTGTGTGTGAAGAAATCAACTGTGGGAGCAATTATTAGGAAATGGAAGACATACAAGACCACTGATAATCTCCCTCGATCTGGGGCTCCACGCAAGAACTCACCCCGTGGGGTCAAAATGATCACAAGAACGGTGAGCAAAAATCCCAGAACCACACGGGGGGACCTAGTGAATGACCTGCAGAAAGCTGGGACCAAAGTAACAAAGCCTACCATCAGCAAGGGCATTGAAGATGAAACGTGGCTGGGTATTTCAGCATGACAATGATCCCAAACACACCGCCCGGGCAACGAAGGAGTGGCTTCGTAAGAAGCATTTCAAGGTCCTGGAGTGGCCTAGCCAGTCTCCAGATCTCAACCCCATAGAAAATCTTTGGAGGGAGTTGAAAGTCCGTGTTGCCCAGCAACAGCCCCAAAACATCACTGCTCTAGAGGAGATCTGCATGGAGGAATGGGCCAAAATACCAGCAACAGTGTGTGAAAACCTTGTGAAGACTTACAGAAAACGTTTGACCTCTGTCATTGCCAACAAAGGGTATCTAACAAAGTATTGAGAAACTTTTGTTATTGACCAAATACTTATTTTCCACCATAATTTGCACATAAATTCATTAAAAATCCTACAATGTGATTTTCTGGATTTTTTTTCTCGTTTTGTCTTGTCATAGTTGAAGTGTACTACCTATGATGAAAATTACAGGCCTCTCATCTTTTTAAGTGGGAGAACTTGCACAATTGGTGGCTGACTAAATACTTTTTTGCCCCACTGTATGTGAAGAGCTGATAGTCTGTTGCCTGCACTTGAATGGTGAATGGGAGGTGCGCTTCAATTACAAGTTAATAAAAACAGCTCGTTTTAAAATCGTGCACCAAAACTCTTAACACGCGATTGCATTTAGAATTGTTGCAAATAAAAGCTTGTTTTATTCCAGCAGCAACCAGCTGAGGAGCTGCAGGTGAAATCCTGCTCAAAATAGACTGTACGCGGTGATAGTTGTGTTGGATAAACAAGATACATGACTAATAAATACACAGGCCAATTTAATAATAACAAATATTTAATTAACCTTTAGACTGAAAAGCATAACAGTCGACTGATATTTCAATAAATTAATAAAAAGCATTATTTTGCAAGGGGATTTCTTTACTCCAGGTCTTTTTGACCGGCAACAGTTTGATTTATCGACCCCCCCCCACAAAAGCCGTCTATTTCCGGCTAACGGAAAACCTGTTGCACAGCTATCTTATAGCCACCACAGTTAACTTATTTTAAGGTGAGCCAATGAGACCCGGGTAGGGAGCAGAGATGACATGAGAGAGAGGCAGAGCTGAGCCACAGGTGAGAGACAGAGGGAGAAACACTTACAGCCTGCAGGATGGCTTTGCTGTGACGCCTTGACAACATCTCCAAGGCAGTCAGGGCCTGCTCCGCCACATCAATGAATTGGATCACCTGAAGCTGCAGGCAAAGAGGAGAGAGATAGATCCATTAGCATAGCCACCACCGGTTTATGACCGCATTTGAATGAAGACGGAACAAGCACATGAGAGAATGACAGAAATGGAAGACAAGAGAAGAACGTGTGGGTTAGAAATACTTGGGGTGCATTCAGAAGGCATGAATTGGTGGGACATGTTTTCAAAGGACTAGGTAGTACTTAAAATTGAATGAGAATGTTTCAGTTTCAAAGCGTGTGTTTAGTGCCTACTGAACCTGAGCAGAGGGGGTCATCCTACCTTTTCCAGGAAGACAGGGATGGCGTCCACGACCACAGCAGAGGACCGAGGCAGCGCCTCCATCATGTAAGTGAGAGCACGGGAGGCGTGGTTCATCTGAGCAGAGTCACGGGTTAAGATACAGTTTTCACAAGAATAACCACAAAGCAACCATGTTGGCTGGAACCATACAGTTAACACTGCTCAGGTATAGTTTTTTGCAATCAAATGTAACTAGGAGACAGGGTGCAGTGTTTGCACATTCTTTGCGAAACTTTTCAGCACCTGCAATGTAGGCCTAATGTCATGGTGAAAATCAAATATCACTGCCCCCCCAAAGATAGAAGCTCAGGATACTCACAATGTCAAAATTATGCTCCATCTGCAACAATGTGATCTGTGAGGAAGAGGGGAATAAGAGACTCCAATCAAATCAAGACCGTGTAAAATGACTTAAGACAAAAAGGTGGACAAATAATTGAGTGACTCACCAGAGCGGGCACCACACTCTTCACAGGGAAGCCTCCTAGCGTCTCCTCGTTGCCCATCACCAGCAGCTGGCACATCTCGATGGCGGCCTGGAGCTGCTGGGACTCGTCACCGGTGGCCTGCAGGCCCTGCAGCAGCTGCTGAGCTTTGGAGCCTGGGAGGAGAAGAGGGATAAAGCAGGTCAGAGTAGAGACTGAACAGCAGGGCCAGTATTCACGTGCTGATATAGGATCAGTTTAGCCTTTAAGATCAAACTGAATAAGATTATATGGCGAGGGGATCAGACCCTAGATCAGCACTCCTGAGAAACTATTTTAACATGGGACCTGCCAGGAGTGCAGTGAGCATACACTTGGATTACAGTTGAGTCAATAGCGGGTTAGAAGAATAAAGAGACATAAGTGAACTCAACACCTCCCCTGAGAATATAAACATCTTGCTCACAGTTAAGTGGTAATTAAATGCATTCTGGACACAGACAAAGTGTAGTACTTACTGGCTCCACTGCCTATGGTTCTGTGAAACAGCTGGGACATACGGGGTCCCAGGGGCCCAAAGAGGTGTGGGGGTAGACCCCTGGCCTCCAAAAGGGCTGTGAGGAGAAAACAGCCAGGTTAGACAACAACCAAAGACCCAGCAACACCAACAGGGGCTGACAGGGAACTTAAGACAGGAACATTGGCACCTGTATCAATTTGTGTATGTATGCATGTATGTTTTTTAAAACTTCCACCCCCTTTTCTCCCAAAATTCATGGTATCCAATTGGTAGTTGCAGCGATGAGACAAGACTAACTCCCGTACGGACTTGGGAGAGGCGAAGGTCGAGAGCCATGCGTCCTCCGAAACACGACCCAACCAAGCTACACTGCTTGTTGACACAATGCCTGCTTAACCCGGGAAATCAGCCACACCAATGTGTCGGAAGAAACACCGTACACCTGGTGAGCGCGCATGTGTCCGGCCCGCCACAGGAGGCGCTAGAGCGCGATTGGACAAGGCTATCCCTGCTGTCCAAACCCTCCCCTAACCCGGACGACGCTGGGCCAATTGTGCGCCGCCCCATGGGTCTCCCGGTCGCGGCCAGCTGCGACAGAGCCTGAACTTGAAACAGGCTCTAGTGGCACAGCTAGCAACTGCGATGCAGTACCTTAAAATACTGTGCCACTCAGGAGGCCCCTGGAACCTGTTTCTAAGGAAAGCTGTGATAATCATACCTTGGAGTCTGCCCATTTCAGAGTCATCGGACTCACTCTCACCGGATGTGGTCATCCCTACAGCTCCGGCCACTGAACTAGAAGCTGGAGAGAGAGAGAGAAAAAAAGAACTGTTACACCACTATTTTCATTATCAGAATGACAACCGATTTCTCTCATAAGGTAGGCCAGGTCAGTACAGGTGCATCAATGCTGGGACCGAGAGACAGAATAACAGCTTCTATATCAAGGCCATCAGAGTGTTAAACAGCCATCACTAACACAAGCGCTGCTGCCCACAGACTTGAAATCACTGGCCACTTTAACAAATGGATCATTAGTCACTTAAAATGCTACTTTAATAATGTTTACATATCTTGCATTACTCATCTCATATGCATATACTGTAAATTATATCATTATTGCATCTTGTCTACGCTGCTCAGTCCTCATCCATATATTTATATATTATTATTCCATTCCTTTACTTAGATGTGTGTAATAGGTAGCTGTGGGAATTGTTAGACTACTTGTTAGATATTGCTGCACTGTCAAAAACATAAGCACAAGCATTTCGCTACACTCGCAATATGTTAACCATGTGTATGTGACCAATAAAATTTGATTTGATTTAAAGGGTTATACAAGCCCAGGCAGGGCTAGTAATAGTCAATGATCTTTTAGTATAGATGCACACAAACCAAGCAGAGGCTACACCAAGCTTTGGCTGGCTCCTATGCGTTTAAACCAAACACATACCAGAAATTCTTTGGATAGTCCAAATGTTTTGAGCCACGAAAGGCCCATGGGGAGAGAATCTCTGCTACCACAAGCAGGTCGTGTACCACTGAGATTTGCCTGACCATGCGAGCTGAGAAGGAAAAACTCTGTGCCCTAGCAGCAGTAGGTACCTGTACCTGAAGCCCCCTGCGGGGCCTCGTCAGTGCGGGCGGCCGAGGAGTTGGCCCCGTCCTGGTTGTTGTCCGAGTCGGCCATCTTCTCTTGTCGGCGAGCGTCGGCTGCCCCGCGCTTGCCCAGGCCTGAGCCTCGCCGACTGCACAGACAGGGGGGGAGAAAAAGGCAGAGGGGGACAGTGAGTGACGGCGCAGCAAACAATTAGATCACAGAGCCCACGGTCAAACAAGACAGCACACAAATGACATTCCTGGTCATAAGGAACCACTGACTCACACTTGCTCTTTCACAATGTGAACATAAGTTTACTAGAGTTGCAAAGGGTTGAAAATTTTCCAATAAATTCTGGAAAATTTTCCCGGGAAATATTCCAATGGGAAGTTAAGCCCGGGAATTTTGCTTAAATTCATTAAAAAAATTGTTAGCTTACAACAGTGAACCTTCTTTGTGGGATACACAAGGCAATTCTAGGTTGTGTGGCATATTTTGGTTAAACTATCCCCCAATTCAATGGAATTGCAACCCTCTGCATGCACAGTGCATTCTTCCATCACATGTACAGCTGATTCTCAAGATCTTGCACACCAATGAGATGCTATTGAGCCACACTACTACACTGTCTGAGCCAAGAACTACATGCTTTCTGGTAAGTTTTGATTACAATACTGGGTGGGGTCAATATATTTTATATGACATGATTTTTTGTTAGCTAGTAAATAGTAACCTATAGCAAAGTGTGCTTAAATCATTACTAACTTAACAATTTCTGCTAGTTAGTTTTTGCTACCATGTGGGTTTTAGCTTGCGTGAGCCTGCTAACAAATGTTTCATTTTAAAACACCTTACAAAGAAGTTGTTTAATATAACTGCTTAACTTTTTATCTGTACATAGAATTTTTTCTTCTCATCTTTACAAGGAAAATGCTATCTGATGTGTGGAGACATTTCACTGCAGCTAATGTAGAAGGAAAATGTGTGTACATTTGCAAATACTGTGCCAAATCATATGTGAAGAATGCAACAAAGATGCAGAATTATTTGGCCAAGTGCATAAAGTTCCCTCAATGCCCACTCTGTCCTCTACTTCTATTCAAGGTGAAAATGATGAATCAGACACCTTATAGATAGCAACAGCTCATGGCCATCCTGGAATCAGAATTAGTTTTTTGACTGAATGCGGGAACGTAGTCCGAGAAATGCTGATGAATGTCTTGCTCAAGCTGTGTTTGCAACTGGTTCACCTCTGATGCTCGCAGGCAATGTGTATTGGAAGAGATTTCTGAATGCTCAGCCCAGCATCTACTCATTTGCTGGATGCAGAGTTCAACAGAGTTCAAGTGAAGGTCAAGAAAACCATAGAGAAAGCAGACTATTGCAATCATCTCTGACGGGTGATCGAATGTTGTTGGGCCAGGAAAAAAACTACATAATCGCCACCCCTCAACCAGTATTATACAAGAGCCTAGACACAAGGGACAGACACACCGGTCTCTACATTGCAGATGAGCTGAAGGCAGTCATCTATGACCTTGGACCACAGAAAGTATTTGCACTGGTGACAGACAATGCTGCAAACATGAAGGCTGCTTGGTCTAAAGTGGAGGAGTCCTACCCTCACATCACACCGATTGGCTCTGCTGCTCATGCATTGAATCTGCTCCTCAAGGACATCATTGCGCTGAAAACAATGGATAGACTCTACAAGAGAGCCAAGGAAATGGTTAGGTATGTGAAGGGTCATCAAGTTGAAGCAGCAATCTACCTCACCAAGCAAAGTGAGAAGAATAAGAACACCACATTGAAGCTGCCCAGCCACACCCATTGGGGTGGTGTTGTCATGTTTGTCAGTATCCTGGAGGGGAAGGAGTCTCTCCCAGAAATGGCTGTATATACACAGTCTGCCGATATGGACAGCCCCATCAAGAGGATCCTCCTGGATGATATATTTTGGGAGAGAGTGGTAAGCAGCCCGAAACTACCTGAAACCTATAGCAGTAGCCATTGCACAGATTGAGGGAGATAATGCCATCCTGTCTGATGTTCAGACTCTGCTTGTAGATGTAAGAGCAGAAATCCGTACTGTCCTGCCCACTTCACGGTTGCTCCAGGCAGAGGAAACTGCAGTTCTGAAATGCATCAAAAAGCGTGAAGACTTCTGCCCGAAGCCCATACACACCTCAACATACATGTTGGACCCCAAGTATGCTGGCAAGAGCATCCTGTCTGGTGCAGAGATCAACAAGACCTATGGTGTCATCACTACCATGTCTCGCCACCTTGGCCTGGATGAGGGCAAGGTGTTTTGGCAGTCTGGCGAAGTACACATCCAAGCAAGGGCTTTGGGATGGAGATGCAATATGGCAGTCGTGCCAACATCTCATCAGCCACCTGATGGAAGGAACTTTGTGGATCTGAGGCTCTTCCACCGTTGCCTCCATCATCCTCCAAATTCAACCAACATCAGCCACTTCAGAGCGCAACTGGTCCTTGTCTAGGAACACACACACACACAACAGGCTGACCAATACAAGGGTTGAAAAATTGGTGGCCATCCGGGGAAATTTGAGACTTTATGAGCCTGACAACAAGCCATCCTCAACCAGTTTGGAAAGTGACAGTGAAGATGAATCCTCAGAGTCTGATGTTTAAGAAGTGGACATTGAGGTCCAGGGAGAAGACATGGAAGCCTGAGAGGAAGACAACCAAAGCTTTAGTTTCTAGACTACCATTCCACAGATGTATGTTAAAGATTTTGGGGAGATGCGATGGATCATTGGGGATCACTCAATATTCCCCTGTTGTTATTCTTTGAAATCATCCCACTTGAAGAGTCAACTCTTAATAAACCTTTTGGGTAGGGGCAGTATTTTCACCTCCGGATGAAAAGCCTGCCCAAATTAAACTGCCTGTTACTCAGGCCCATAAGGAGGGGATATGCATATAATTAGTAGATTTGGATAGAAAACACTCAAGTTTCCAAAACTGTTAAAATAATGTCTGAGTATAACAGAACTGATATGGTAAAAACCTGCGAAAACCTGTGGAAAATCCAACCAGGAAGTACTATTATTTTGAAAGACTGTCTACCCCTACAAAGACTTAGGACCCAGTTCACTATGGCTTCCTCTACATGTGGCCAGTCTTTAGGCATTGTTTCAGGCTTTTACTCTGAAAAACTTGTTCGATGAGTGGACAGTGGAAATTTCCAGACATGAGCCAAGTGCGTGATCAGGAGCACGCCTTTCTCGTTTCTCCTTTTCTATTGACGAAGCTTTTGTCCGATTGAAATATTGATCATTTATGACAAAAACAACCTGTTTGACATGTTTTATTGTACATTAAAACTGTTCGTCTGGATGTTGTGAGCACGCATTGTGCCTTTGGATTACAGATGAATTTTAACGCTATCTGACTTTTGTGACACCTCTCCTTGGTTGGAAAATGGCTGTATGGTTCTGTGGCTAGGCGCTGACCTAACACAATCGCAAAGTGCGCCTTCGCCGTAAAGTCTTTTTGAAATCTGACAGCGGTTGCATTAACTTCTTCAATATAGGGGGCGCTCTTTTAATTTTTTGGATGAAAAACGTTCCCGTTTTAAACAAGATATTTTGTCACGAAAAGATGTTCGACTATGCATATAATTGACAGCTTTGGAAAGAAAACACTCTGACGTTCCCAAAACTGCAAAGATAGTCTGTGAGTGCCACAGAACTGATGTTACAGAAAAAACCCAGATAAAAATCAAATCAGGAAGTGCCGCATTTTTTAAAACCGCCTCATGGCAATGACTCCTTATATGGCTGTGGAGGAGCTAGGAGTCAGCTTACCGTTTCCACGTTTTCCCCAAGGTGTCTGCAGCATTGTGACGTATTTGTAGGCATATCATTGGAAGATTGACCATAAGAGACTACATTTACCAGGTGGTCGCTTGGTGTCCTCCGTCGCAATTATTGTGTAATCTCCAGCTGCAGTATTTTTCCGTTGTCTTCTGATGAGAAGCCAGCTGCCACCACTGATTATCGAATAGATGTGAAAAACACCTTGAGGATTGATTCTAAACAACGTTTGCCATGTTTCTGTCGATATTATGGAGCTAATTTGGAAAAAAGTTTGGCGTTGTAAGTGACTGCATTTTCGTTTTTTTTTTCTTAGCCAAACGTGATGAACAAAATGGAGCTATTTCTCTTACACAAATAATCTTTTTGGAAGAAATTTACATTTGCTATCTACCTGAGAGTCTCGTCATTGAAAACATCCGAAGTTCTTCAAAGGTAAATGATTTTATTTGAATGCTTCTTGTTTTTGTAAAAATGTTGCCTGCTGAATGCTAGGCTTAATGCTATGCTAGGCTAGGCTATCAATACTCTTACACAAATGCTTGTGTAGCTTTGGTTAAAGCATATTTTGAAAATCTGAGATGACAGTGTAAGCTTGTGTTTCAATATATTTATTTCATTTGCGATTTTCATAAATAGGAAACGTTGCGTTATGGTAATGAGCTTGAGGCTATGATTACGCTCCCGGATACGGGATTGCTCGACGCTAGAGGTTAAGCAGATGTTTCTTTAATCAAACGATTAACACTTGTATCTTTAATCAATGTTTATGATTAGTATTTCTATAATTTGATGTGGCTCTCTGCACTTTCACCGGATGTTTGTTTTAGACAATGTATTTCTGAACATAACGCACCAATTTCAAATGAGGTTTTTGGACAAAGATGAACTTTATCGAACAAAACACACATTTATTGTGTAACATGAAGTCCTGTGAGTGCCATCTGATGAAGATCAAAGGTAAGTGATTAATTTAAACTGTTATTTCTGACTTTTGTGAGCCATCTCCTTGGCTGGAAAATGGCTGTATAGGTTTCCGTGACTAGGCCATGACCAAACAACCCTTTTTGAAATCAAGATGTGGTTGGATTTACAATAAGTTTATCTTTAAAATGGTGTATAATACTTTTACGTTTGAGGAATTTTAATTATGGGATTTCTGTTGTTTTGAATTTGGCACCCTGCAATTTCACTTGCTGTTGTCGAGGTGGGACGCTACCGTCCCACTGGTGCCAGACAGGTTAAAGTTAAATTTGTAACTAAATTGTTTTTTACATTTCAATTGGAGGGATTTCATAATTTGCAATTATGTCTACTTATGATAAACTTTTTACCTTATGTTTGTCTCCACGTGATATGGTCAATGTCCAATGCAAAAAAAACACATTTAAATGGTATTAATATTCATTTGCATATATTTCCATTAATTCCCATGGAAAGTTTCCACCACTGAATATTCCCCAAAACGTGCAGCCCTAATGTTCAAATACACGCGACCAGACATGTAGGTAACCACAACAAGCATGTTTACGTTCCTGAATTGCGTATAGCAGTCCAGGGGAAAATATAAAATTGTATACATTAAAAAGTGATATATTCTGTTAACGCATACCAAAACAATGTTGTCGACTCATCTTATGTGACAGCAGAAATTGTGAAAAAAATAAACTTAATTCCAAAAGGTGGGGTTTTGAAAGGAAAACTACCCATGTGTATTCTTTTGAAATATTTGTTAGAAATCTGGAAACACTGGACATTTAATTTGAAGGAATAATCCACCCAAAACCACAAGTTCCTATGAGTTAGTGTTAAATAGCACTAATAATGTGAGAATTCTGTTTTCGGCAATTACATTTTTCATTTTGTCATTAAGGTTGGTAGCAACATGTGAAAAATGTTATCGAAATTTGTTGCAGCGCAAGTCGACTACAAAATCAACAATGGAACGCTCTCTCTTGGCTGGCTATGTAGCTAGCTAGCAAATGTAGCTACACACGATAATACCAAAGCTAATATTATCATGTGAAGTAGCTAGCCAGCTGTAAAATTAACAAACTGCACTCTTACCATGTTCAACCTGCAGATCGTCTGCCTTGAGGGGGGTTGAAGTTGCTATGCAACAGCACATACCCATATACAGTTGCTTGCGAAAGTATTCACCCCCTTGACATTTTCTTTATTTTGTTGCCTTACAACCTGGAATTAAATTGATTTTTTTGGGGGGGGCTACCACTTCGAAGATGCAAAATAATATTGTGAAACAAGAAATAAGACCCCCCCCAAAAAAACTTGAACGTGCATAACTGTTCACGTTCACACCATGGGGAAGCCATAGGAAAAGGAATCTGGTTGCATATTGCTAAAGCAAAACTCAGGGGGGTTTAAGGGGAAACATTTAAATGTCTTAGAATGGCCTGGTCAACACCCAGACCTCAATGACAACCTCTCTGGGATATGTGGGACGGTAGAGTCTCACTTGGCCAAAAGCCAGAGAAAATGCAAAGTGCCAAATTCAAATAAATTCCTATAAAAATCTAACTTTCATGAAATCACACATGTAAGATACCAAATTAAAGCTACACATGTTGTGAATCCAGCCAACATGTCAGATTTCAAAAAAGCTTTTCGGTGAAAGCAAACGATGCTATCATCTGAGGATAGCACCATATTAAACAAAAGAGAAAACATTTCAACCCTACAGGCGCGAAACAAAACACAGAAATAAAAATATAAATCATGCCTTCCCTTTGACGAGCTTCTTCTGTTGGCACGCCAATATGTCCCATAAACATCCCAAATGGTCCTTTTGTTCGATTAATTCCGTCCATATATATCCAAAATGCCAATTTATTTGGCGCATTTGATCCAGAAAAAAAACGGTTTCAACTTGCGCAACGTGACGACAAAATATCTCAAAGGTTACCTGTAAACCTAGCCAAAACATTTCAAACTACTTTTGTAATACAACTTTAGGTATTTTTTAAAGTAAATAATCGATAACATTGAAGACGGGATGATCTGTGTTCAATACAGGAAGAAAACAAACTGATGCTACCTTTCTGATCACGCGCCTCTAACAGTACACTTGAAGTGACCCTCGCTTTGGACAGGGTTAATTCTTCATTACACAAAGGAAAAACCTCAACCAATTTCTAAAGACTGGTGACATCCAGTGGAAGCAGTGGGAACGGGGTTTCGCCTGCTACATAAGTTCTGTTATACTCACAGATATGATTCAAACAGTTTTAGAAACTTCAGAGTGTTTTCTATCCAAATTTATATAATCTATAATATGCATATCTTATATTCTGGGGATGCGTAGCAGGCAGTTGAATTTGGGCATGCATTTCATCCGGACGTGAAAATACTGTCCCGTCACCAAGAAGTTAAACAGCTTGGAAAATTCCAGGTAATGTCATGGCTTAACCTCTTGCTTCTACCCTCTACTTTTTTGAACATTCTGTTAAAAATCGCGCAACATTTCAGCGCCCTGCTACTCATGCCAGGAATATAGTATATGCATTTGCTTAGTCTGTGTGGATAGAAAACACTCAGACGTTTATAAAACTGGTTAAATCACTGCTGTGGCTTTACCAGAACGGCATTTACATAGAAAAGCACAGGAAAAACTGATCACTGAAAATGGAAAAATATATTGCTGCGCTACTTGAACCCATTGATAAAGGTGAACCACAATTAATTGGCTGAGGTTGCAGTACCTACAGCTTTCACACGGTGTCTAGAGTCTTGTCATTTGCCTACGAGTTTTTTCTTGGTCAAACACGCAAGGCAGCGCCTTTCTTCAGGTCTAGGACCGGATATTTTGGTTGAGTTTCTAGCCGGACATTTTTCCAGACGGACAGCTAATGATTTTTACATCGCCTCCTGATGAATTTTATCGCTTATTAACGTTTACTAATACCTAAAGTTGCATTACAAAAGTATTTCGAAGTGTTTTGTGAAAGTTTATCGTCGACTTTTTGAATTTAAAAAAATGACGTTACGTTATGAAACGCTGTTTTTTTCGTTTATCACACAGTCTACATATAACGATATCTAGGCTATATATGGACCGATTTAATCGAAAAAAAGACCCAATAGTGTTTATGGGACATCTAGGAGTGCCAACAAAGAAGATGGTGAAAGGTAATGAATGTTTTCCATTTTATTGTGCGGTTTGTGTAGCGCCGAATATGCTAATTATTTTGTTTACATCCCCTGCGGGTCTTTTGTGTTGTAGTGTATTGTTACATGCTATCAGATAATAGCTTCTCATGCTTTCGCCGAAAAGCATTTTAAAAATCTGACTTGTTGCCTGGATTCACAACGAGTGTAGCTTTAATTCAATACCCTGCATGTGTATTTTAATGAACGTTTGAGTTTTAACTAATACTATTAGCATTTAGCGTAGCGCATTTGCATTTCCAGAGCTCTAGTTGAGACGCAAGCGTCCCGAGTAGAAGCAAGAGGTTAAGAAGCTTCTGATAAGCTAATCGACATCATTTGAGTCAATTGGAGGTGTACCTGTGGATGTATTTCAAGGCCTACCTTCAAACTTAGTGCCTCTTGCTTGACATCTAAAGAAATCAGCCAAGACCACCCCCCCCCAAAAAAAAAAATGTTTTGTGGACCTCCACAAGTTTGGTTCATCCTTGGGAGCAATTTCCAAATGCCTGAAGGTACCACGTTCATCTGTACAATCAATGGTACGCAAGTATAAACACCATGGGGCCATGTAGCCATCATAACACTCAGGAAGGAGACGCGTTCGGTCTCCTAGAGATGAATGTACTTTGGTGCAAAAAGTACAAATTAATCCCAGAACAACGGCAAAGGACCTTGTGAAGATGCTGGAGGAAACGGATACAAAAGTAACTATATCCACAGGTAAAACGAGTCCTATATCGACATAACCTGAAAGGCCACTCAGCAAGGAAGAAGCCACTGCTCCAAAAACACCATAAAAAAGCCAGACTATGGTATGCAAATGCACATAGGGACAAAGATTGTAATTTTTGGAGAAATGTCCTCTAGTCTAATGAAACAAAATAGAACTGTTTGGCCATAAAGACAATCGTTATGTTTGGAGGAAAAAAGGGGGAGGCTTGCAAGCCGAAGAACACCATCCCAACCGTGAAGCACGGGGGTGGCAGCATCATGTGGGGGTGTTTTGCTGCAGGAGGGGGCTGGTGCACTTCACAAAACAGATGGCATCATGGGGAAGGACAATTATGTGGATATATTGAAGCAACATCTCAAGACCTCAGTCAGGAAGTTAAAGCTTGGTCGCAAATGGGTCTTCCAAATGGACAATGTCGCAAAATGTCTTAAGGACAACAAAGTCAAGGTATTGGAGTGGCCATCACAAAACCCTTATTGAGGGAAGCTGGTGGGAAGCTGGTGGAGGGCCACCTGAAACATTTGACCCAAGTTAAAAATTGAACTGTTTGGGATAGGGGGCAGCATTTTCACATTTGGATGAAAAGCATGCCCAGAGGAAACTGCCTGCTGTCCCAGATGCTAATATATGCATATTATTAGTAGTATTGGATAGAACACACTCTGAAGTTTCTAAAACTGTTTGAATGATGTCTGAGTATAACAGAACTCATATGGCATGCGAAAACCTGAGAAAAATCGAACCAGGAAGTGGGAAATCTTAGGTTTGTAGTTTTTCAACTCTTTGCCTATCGAATATACAGTGTCTATGGGGTCAAATTGCACTTCCTAAGGCTTCCACTAGGTGTCAAGTTTAGAACCTTTTTTGATGCTTCTACTGTGAAGGAGGGGGGAATGGGAGCTGAATAAGTCAGTGGTCTGTCAGAGTGGCATGAGCTGGTCACGCGTTCACGTGAGAGTTAGCTTGCGTTCCATTGCATTTCTGAAGACAAAGGAATTCTCCGGTTGGAACATTATTGAAGATTTATGATAAAAACATCCTAAAGATTGATTCTATACATCGTTTGACATGTTTCTACGAACTGTAATATGCCTTTTCTTCTGGACCTTCCCACGCGTCGTGAGTTTGGATTTGTGACCTGAACATGCTAGCAGAAGGAGGTATTTGGACATAAATGGACTTTATCGAACAAAACAAACATTTGTGGAACAGGGATTCCTGGGAGTGCATTCTGATGAAGATCAAAGGTAAGTGAATATTTACAATGCTATTTCTGACTTCTGTTGACTCCAACATGGTGGATATCTGTATAGCTTGGTTTGTTGTCGGAGCGCCGTACTCAGATCATTGCATGGTTTGCTTTTTCCGAATATTTTTTAATATTTTTTTTATCTGACACAACGGTTGCATTAAGGAGAAGTATATCTCTAATTCTGTGTATTACACTTGTATCTTATATTAAAGTTTATGATGACTATTACTGTAAATTGATGTTGCTCTCTGCAAAATCACCGGATGTTTTTGGAAGCAAAACATTACGGAACATAACGCGGCAATGTAAACAGATTTTTGAATATAAATATGCACTTCATCGAACAAAACATACATGTATTGTGTAACATGAAGTCCTATGAGTGTCATCTGATGAAGATCAAAGGTTAGTGATTAATTTCCTCTATTTCTGCTTTTTGTGACTCCTCTCTTTGGCTGGAAACTGGCTGTGTGTGTTTGACTAGCCTCTGACCTAACAATCATTTGTTGAGCTTTCGCTGTAAAGCCTTTTTGAAATTGGACACGATGGGTAGATTAACAAGAAGTTTCTAGAATTTGGTGTATTGCACTTGTGAATGTATGAAAGTTATATATTTCTAAAAAATATTTTTGAATTTCACGTGCTGCCCTTTCAGCGGAATGTTGTCGAGGGGTTCCGCAAGCCATAAGAAGTTAAAGGCAATGCTACCAAATACTAAGTGAGTGTACGTAAACTTTTGACCCACTGGGAATGTGCTGAAAGAAAGAAATCACTATTATTCTGACATTTCACATTTTAAAATAAAGTGGTGACCCTAACTGACCTAAAAACAGGGAATTTTTACTAGGATTAAATGTTAGGAATTGTGAAAAACTGCATTTGGCTAAGGTGTATGTAAACGTCCGACTTCAACTCTGTGTGCGCGCGCACACACACACACACACACACACACACACACACACACAGATCATGTGACACTAATTAAGTCCACCTGTGTGGAAGACATTCAAAGAATCTGGTCTAACATAGAGGATTTTTGTCCCAATTTAGGAATTTTAATAGGCTCACAACACAGTCAGAATTTTCAGGTTTGGAAAAAGGTCTGCTAAATGCTAACTCCCATTTGTATAAGTTGGTAGCATAGCTAGCCATATACAATTGGTGGTGGTAGTTGAAGACGTTTTAATTGTGATGCAGTTGATTGGTGATGACATTAACATGTATTTGTGTTGACATCCACTCAAGCATTATACTCCAATTTTTACCCCAACAGTGTAAAATACAAAAGAAGCCTAAAAGTAGGCTAATTCTGAAGGGCAGCAATAAGGAGATTCTGAATCTTTCCCCCAGGGAAGTACGCGCGTGTGGTGTTTACATAGAATTTCTATGGTTTGGTCGAATTCCATAGATTCGTTACCGAATCTACGCTTTCCCAACGACATGGGCAAGGGCGGGAGCGGAGACACGTGCATTGTGCGATCTGGAGCGCAGGTAATTGTTTTAAAAGCGTTGTGAAATGCGTTATTCCCCATCTGCACTGATGAGAACCTTATGATAATGCATTACAACATGATTTCACAGACAGAAGTTAAATCAAACTTGACATGGTGAAATTAGTTATTTTACCCACTCATAGAACATAGACTATAGCCAAATTGACAGGTGTTTCATGTCTGGAGTGGATTTTCCCTTTTAAACATGTTATGACTGACAACACACTTCCGTAATGCACTGAAAGATTGACATCACAGGGACAATTTCATTAGGTATTGCCAAGGAAGCCACCTACTTCCATAAAACATTGGATGTATTGTTAAATACTTTTTGTGAACACCGAAATACAACAGACTACAATTGACTTGGGTCTTTAGACTGGAGAAATTGAGAGATGACATTGAGGGCAGTGTGAGGCTGTAGTACCTGGTGCTGGCGCAGGAGCCCGTGGTCTTCTGACGTGTGCTCCGCCGAAAGCTGGGGAGCTCTGCTGGAGGAGACTCGCTGCGCTTCTTAGTGGACTTCCTCAAACCTGATGAGAGAAACAAGGAGCCAATGACTAAACAGCCAAGGCAAAAGAAGATAACTCACAGTGATAGTGGGCCACTAGAGGTGTTAGATTGCGCTATCAGGATAACCAGTTTATCCATCAGTTAAAAGGAATTATTTGTTTGCAAATGATTAAGCTACGCAGACACACCTTTCTATAATGTTAGTTTAGTCTACAACCATTACTAACCAACTGGTGGCTTAGATATTACAACCAACCTGAACGGTTTGGACAGTAATAACCAGTGTTTTCCCCAGTAGATAAACTGGAATTTCAGTTTAATACCAAGTTGTTTTTTTAGTTTTTTTCCCCAAAACTGGTTAACTGAAGCCAGCCACCTTGGCTAAATACAGTAGTAGTTAGTGGTTGACACGTGACATAACGGTCAAAAGCAAGGTCTGGTTCAGAGGGGGCTGGCACCAGTCACTAATAACAGTAAGAGCCACCCAGGGAGCAGTCATACACTGACAGCTCTGGTGTTTCTCAGTCGAAAGCCCAGTGCCACAGACGCTGGGAGAGTATAAATAGCCTCTCTCTCACTAGTACAGACCTAGAACAGAACAACCTTCATGCTAAACCTGAGGGTCCCAACACAGAGTGCAAAGATATGACTGACCTTTTCCCAACACACATACAATACAGGGGCTGTCAGCAGACAAGTAGTCACAAACGCAACCACACACACCCCTCACCAATTAACCCAAGTAACACCACCAGTTCCCCAACAGAAGAATCCAAATGGCACTATATTGTTGCTACAGCAGAAAGCCTGTTGCGCGCCATCACAGCTACACCTCGTACTCCACCATGCATTCTGGCTTACTCACCATCATAGCAGCAGACTCCACAGAGACTGAGAATAGATGTTGAGTGTGTGTGTGACAGCGTGCACTAGAAGTGACAATCTGTGCCCCTCCCTGCTTAATAAAAGTGTGTGAATCACTCTCTGCTCCCCTCCCCAGTGAGAACCTGACGCTTGCTAGTCAACCAGCAGGCAGGCAGGGCAGTCTGGTCAGGGCCTCTCAGAGCAGGCACATGTTTGGAGCTGGGCCCTGTGGCAGCGTGCCTAGCCTCGGTTACCATCTTAGATCCCCAACCCAGAACACATTGACCCACCGCTGAATCACTGATCATCTTCCACTCGTCCGCATGCACTACATTCGTGACACCTCCCCCCTAACCCACCTATGAGCTTTAAACTCAAACTGTATGAGACTTTGGACATTTGGAGCCATGCAGTCATTCACTTCAAAACACACCACAGCAGCGGTCTGACCATCCTACACTAAAACTCCCACAGCATGTCGCTGTGGTGTGACCTCCGTAACCTCAGGGCTGATTGTGTCTGATCTGAAAGCAAAAGTATTTTAAATGCCTCCGAGCACAATAGCTAGCCCTTCCCACCTACCCAACACTTGAGGTGCTGTAGTTATTCAGTGTCCTTCCTTTACAAAATATCCATTTGTGCCACAGTCCAACAGGCTACAGTTGAGCCACCAGCCGAGTCACTACCCTGTGATGCTAATCCAGACACTAAACATTGAAGGGTTCGGGCCAAAAGGGAACAAAGACGAGACAATTGGGACTGCCTATATCAGTTACACTTGTGTCTGTGGGAGTTTATCCGCAAGGTTATGTCCGTGCATGTTTATGAGCACTGACTGTCTGAGCAGGGTTAATCCCCGCTTGGAGTGTATGTGTGTGTGTGTGGTGGAGTGGATTGTGCCTGGCGTGAGAAGCTGTCACCCCGGCAGCAGCAGCAGGTCCCAGTGCAGAGTGAGTTTCTGTAACTGACGCCGCAACAGGGGTCCTGTCCCTGTGACATTTAATCCTGAAAAGTAACCTCTACCAGAGCCCCTACAGAGCACCATGCCAAACCCTCCTAAGGCAGCAATGCTTTGACCCTGGCTGGCTGACCATTGCAAATATGAGCACCCCAAACCCAACTCCCCCTTGGTTGAAGGGAAACGGTGCACAGGTATGAGGAGAGGGAGGGACAGACTCACTTGCTAGTTTGGCTTGTAGTCCTGAGGGCCCAGGTTTGGAGGAGGTCTCGGGCTTGGAGGAGCCAGGTAGGGACAATTTGGGCTTTGGCAGGTTGACTTTGGGACTGAAGCGGGAGGCCCACTCAAACTTGGACGAGACTGCAGCTTTGGCCTGCTCCCTGTCGCGGGTGCTTCGGCGTGGGGAAGGGCTGGAGGCGGAGCGGGAGCGACGTGCCTTGTTCTGGTCTTTGCCCTGCTTGAGCCTGGCGCCCTGCGTGGAGGTGGCACTGTTTGGGCCGGTGGAGGAGGAGGAAGAGGTGGAGGCAGAAGAGGAGGAGTCAGTCACGGTGCTACACCCAGCTTTGGCTGAGGCGGCCGATTTCGACGCCAGCTTGGTGGGTTTTGCAGATCTGCCGTCAGTACGGTTGGGGAGGGACCCAGCAGTGCTGCTCAGACCGGGGAGGGAGTCAGCCTTCTTCCGTTTCTGGGTTGGTGAGGCCCCAGAGGCCCCGCTCTTGCTGCTCTGGCCGCGGCCTGTGGGCGTGGGCAGCTCTGGAGCCAGGGGTCTCTTCTTGGAGGACTTGGCAGGACCTTTCTTGGACTCAGTGGTATGGTCTCTAGGTGGAGGGTGGGATTTGGACTTCTTGGCTGGGGTGGGGGTGTAGGTGTTGTTGAGATCAGGTGCAGAACTTCTCTTCAACCCTCGGGTGGTGCCTTCACTCTTGGATTGGTGGCCTGTTGGCTCTCGCTCGGATGTCCCTGCGGCGTCTGGGTCGTCTTGCAGCACAAATGAAGCCACAGACAGTGACAGACTGCTACTGCCAGGACGATGGAGGAGAGGAAAAAGAGAGAACCTTTTAGCACAGTTTCTAAACTGGAAAGACAAAGCGATCAAGTACAATGCTTCCATTCAATTAATTTAGGCCTAGAGTGAATAGCCAAGGGCGAAATAGATATAAAACAAACCATATTGAAAACACATCTTTATTTAAGCGCAATAGTCTTAATTGTCAAAAGCAGACCCCACAAACACACAGTGAGTGCTAAGGAGAGAGGAGGGGTACCTTCTTGAGCTGTGCCCCCTGGACTGGCCAGAGGCTGAGCTGGGTGCGGCTTTGGAAGCCTTAGATTTAGGTCTTCTACTTTCAGGAGGGGAATTTGTTTTATGTTTTACCTGCTCTGACTGCAACCTGTAAGGTTGGGAATTAAAGAGCAAGTGAGTGTGGGTTTTGCGTGATCACTCCATACCATGAATAAAATACTTAGTTATTCCCCTATCATTGTTCACCCATCCTGTACTGCTCCAAGGAATGCCTCTGTACAACACTGTGCAAAAACAACCTAAATGCAGGTGTACTGGTAGATTAATATAAAATACCCCACAATGCTTTTCCTTTCACTTAAACACATTGGAAAAGCTTAAGAAATATTTTGAAACAGAATGAACGTTATCAGCGCCAGCTCTGATAAGGTTTAGACCCGTATTAAAGTTCTAATATCAATGGTGAACAGGAATAATGGCAGCCATTTTGAGAAAAGTAGAGAAGACTATACAGTAGAGAACAGCTTCAAGCATGCCCTCACATGTACAAGCAGACCTCAATACATAACACAAACGAGAAAGATATTAAAATGTGCTGGGTGGCTTACCTTCCCGTGACTGTATGGTCTTGTGGCTGGGCCGCAGCAGTGTTCCTCTGTGAACGGCGCAGTGACCCCCCTGGATTGGAATTAGGCCGGTTGGACATTGGCACCTCTCTCCTGAAGGGACATACCCTTTCTAGACACTACCATTCACTAGACCGAGGAGGAGAGAAAAGAAAAACATCAGATCGTGGGTGAGACATCAGGATGTGAGTGACATGTTCCAAAACCAAGTAAAAAACAATTAACATGTGTTGTGGTGGCTGTTGATGCAATCAATGCTGCAGTTTGAAAAAAACAAAAATTGCCCCTCAACCCCACATTATCACTCTCAAAACCACATTGGCTGCATTTACAGGCAGCCCAACTTTTTTTTCAATCAATCAGATCAGAAAAATATCTAATGTGATTGGTCAAAAGACCAATTCGTGGAAAATCGTATTACTCATGTTACACATGACCATTTGTTTGGAGGCAGCACAGGGCAGCCCGCGAGATCAATGAGCCTCAAGCCAAAACGCATCACACGGCTTCATACAGCTCTGAAATCTAATCAGCCCAAATATAGAGGGCGGATTGATCCAAACAGAGACAATGACGACAGGCCCAAAATGACTGTCCACAAAAAACTAAACTACGCAGATAGCGTTAAAAATCACAAGATCACATAAGCCAACACATCTAGGCTAAGTATTATCCTGGGAACATGAAGAGACCTACACTGAACAAAAATATAAAACACAACATGTAAAGTGCTGGTCTCAGGTTTCATGAGCTGAAATAATGCACAACAAGCTTGTGCATTTATAGTTTTGTTCAGTATAAATTAGAACAGAGAGAACAGCCACTAGTTGTCCTTAGTCTACATCGTCTCCAGGTCACCGGGGGTAACCCATTACTAAGAGTCTGCGTGTATGCTTGTCATAGCCAATCACTGAAGAAAGCATACAGAGTCTTCGGAAAACCAACTCAGAGGGTGTTCCATGCACCTACTGCCACCATTTGCATTCTCAACTAAAGTGGGGTTGGTGTGTTGGGGAGTAGGGTCATGAAATACAGGGATAACAATACACAATGGAGTGGGTGCATATACCATTACACAAAATAAGCATACTTTCGCCCTCTCCCGCTGCAGTGGTGAATATGACCAGCTAGACCAGCTGAGGACTTGTTGCCTGACAGGGTCATGAAATTGTGCATCTATGGGGCAAAGGCTGTGTTTTACAATTGTCTCTAGCTATCTGATCTTTCAATAGCAAGAATGTGCCATGTTGGGAAATGTAGGTGGTTTGTTTCAGCTAGTTGTGTCAGATAGTTGTGACTTGATAGTAGTGTCTTGATAGTAGAGGTCAACCAATTATGCTGATACCGAATATTGGAGGACCAAACAAAAACACGATAGATTTAAAAATAAATAAAATTGGCCAATTTGTATATATTTGTAATAATGACAATTACAACAATGGTGAATGAACAATGAACACTTATTTTAAAATATAATACATAAAATGTATTTAGTCTCAAATAAATAGTGAAACATGTTCAATTTGGTTTAAATAATGCAAAAAAACAGAAGTAAAAGTGCAATATGTGCCATGTAAAAAAAGCCAACGTTAAGTTCCTTACTAAGAACATACGAAAGCGGGTGGTTCCTTTTAACATGAGCCTTCAACATTCCGGGTTAAGAAGTTTTAGGTTGTAGTTATTATAGGACTATTTCTCTCTATACCATTTGTATTTCATATGCCTTTGACGATTGGATGTTCTTATAGGCACTTTAATATTTCCAGCCTAATCCCGGGAGTTGATAGGCTTGAAGTCATAAACAGCGCTGTGCTTCAAGCATTGCGAAGAGCTGCTGGCAAATGCAGGCAAGTGCCGTTTGAATGAATGATTACGAGCCTGGTGCTGCCTACCACCGCTCAGTCAGACTACTCTATCAAATCATAGACTTAATTATAATATAATAAAACACACAGAAATACGAGCCTTGGGTCATTAATATGGTCAAATCCGGAAACAATCATTTCGAAAACAAAACGTTCATTCTTTCAGCTAATAATGCCTGCTAACATTAATTTCTTTTAACTAAATATGCAGGTTTAAAAATATATACCTGTGTATTGATTTTAATAAAAGGCATTGGTGTTTATGGTTGTGCTTTTTTCGCAAATGTGCCTTTGTTAAATCGTCACCCGTTTGGCGAAGTAGGCTGTGATTCGATGATAAATTAACAGACACCGCATTGATTATATGCAACGCAGGACAAGCTAGTTAACCTAGTAAATATCAACCATGTGTAGTTAATCACTAGTTATGTGAAGATTGATTTTTTTAATAAGGTAAGTTTAATGCTAGCTAGCAACTTACCTTGGCTCCTTGCTTCACTCACGTAACAAGGTGGTCAGCTTGCCACGCAGTCTCCTTGTGGATTGCAATGTAAATCGGCATCCAAAAATGCCGATTATCGATTGTTATGAAAACTTGAAATCGACCCTAATTAAATTGATCGACCTCTACTTGATAGGATGTCTTATTTGGACTTATTTGACCTCTATGATAATATGGCTAAAATTCACTAGATAGCTAAAAAATAATAATAAAGATGTATTTATGTTTTCAAATAAACATTGAGACTAGGCAGTCATTGTAAATAAGAATGTTGTTAGCTGGACTTGCCTAGTTAAATAAAGGTTAAATAAAAAACATATAAATATACATTTCACATCAATAATCCTTTGAGTTGACTTTTGTTTGCCCTGAAGATGCGTGGGTTGTTCAGTAACTTTTGTGATATCGTACAGGCCACGAATTCAAATCATGGGTAGGATAACTGACAGTTCTCTCCAACCTTGTATTATTGTACCAATGGCGTGTTCTTCGTTGCGCAAGACCCAATTCCGGAATAGCATTTAAAAAAACGCTAGATTTCATAAGATAAATGTTGCAGTTTGAAATTAATAAATTCACCAAATGATATATTTGGATAAATAGATATTCCCATTTGTCTTCCAACAGACATAATTGAAGTGAGAATGCCAGAGGCTGAAAGTAACAGGTTAGCGGAGTTCCCAGATTAATTCATTTAACCTTTATTTTGACAATGCAAATTAGGCCTACTGCTACCGAAACATATTACAGAGGAATTTAACAGCCTTGAGTAAAAGTCCTAATTGGAAGGAAAGGGAGACAATCACATTGGAAATAGGGTCTATGTCAAGTAAAAATCAGGATACAAGACAATGTCTTATATTATGGCTGACATTCAATAATGCACTTCCAAATGAAGATGATATGGTCTACGATGATTATGTGCACACAAAAAAAAAATACCCTTTGTTTCTGCAACTGGCAACTTCGAGATTCCATATTCTATAGTGAACAGAAATATAAAGGCAACATCTAAGTGTTAATCCCATGTTTCATGAGCTGAAATCAAAAATCCCAGAAATGTTCCATATGCACAAAAAGTGTCTCAGTGCACAAATTTGTTTACATCCCTGTTAGTGAGCATTTCTCCTTTGCCATATATATATATATATATATAATATAATATAATATAATCACTCCACCTGACAGGTGTGGCATATCAAGAAGCTGATTAAACAGCATCATTATTATAGTTGCACCTTGTGCTGTGGACGATAAAAAGTCACAAAAATATTCAGTTGACAGACAACACAACGCCACAGATGTCTCAAGTTGAGGGAGAGCACAATTGGCCACCAATAAACCACCTCCAATGCAGTTTCAGAGAATTTGGCAGTAAGTCCAATTGGCCTCACAACTGCAGACGACATGTAACCACGCCAGCCCAGGACCTCCACATCCGACTCTTCACCTGTGGGTACGTCGGAGTCCAGCGGACAGCTGATGAAACTGTGGGTTTGCACAACAGAAGAATTTCTGCACAAACTGTCTCAGGGAAGATCGGTGTGCTCGTCATCCTCACCGGGGTATTGACATGACAGTGGTTCGGCATTGTAACTGACTTCAGTGGTCAAATGCTCACCTTTGATGGCCCCTGGCATGCTGGAGATGGGTGCTCTTCATGGATTAATCCCGGTTTCAACTGTACAAGGCAGATGGCAGACGTGTCATCGTGTGGGTGAGCGGTTTGCTGATGTCAACATTGTGAACAGATTGCCCCATTGTAGTGGTGGGATTATGGTATGGGCAGGCATAAGATAAGGACAACAAACTGCATTTTATCAATGGCAATTTCAATGCACAGAGATACCGTGACGAGATCCCGAGGCCCATTGTCGTGCCATTCATGTCGCAAGGATCTGTACACAATTCCTGTATACTGAAAATGTCCCAGTTCTTCCATGGCCTGCATACTCAGACATTTCAGCCACTGAGCATGTTTGGGATGCTCTGGATCAACATATACCACACCAGTTCCTGCCAATATCCAGCAACTTTGCACAGCCATTGAAGAGGAATGGGACAACATTCCGCAATCAACAGTCTGATCAATTCTATGCTAAGGAGATGTGTCGCGCTGCATGAGGCAAGTGATGGTCACACCACATTCTGACTGGTTTTCTGATCCACACCTATACATTTTTCTAAAAGGTAAAGACCCTTCACGTGAAATCCATAGATTAGGGCCTGGTGAATTTATTTCTATTGACAGATTTCCTTAAATGAACTGTAACTCAGTAGAATCTTTTAAATTGTTGGATGTTGCATTTATATTTTATCAAACAAATAGTGTTGTATGTAGTGAAATAATTTAAAAGCTGACATGTTTAATTGATGTACAAAAAAAATATGCAGGACAAATTATATATTGCATTATTTTAGTGCTGTACCCACACCAAAAACCCACACCAACACTTATTTCCATGAGTGACCAAAACCCGTTCTCGTGCATCTCTTGTCACTCTGCAGAAGACATATTGACCAATTTTTGGGGAAGATCAAATCGCAATAAAATCTCAGTATCGAATCACAACAGATATAATTGTTAGTCGCAATACATATCATATCAGCGCCTAAGTATCGTGATAATATCATATTGTGAGGTCCGTGGCCATTCCCAGCCCTAGAGTCAACACAGTAAATTGGTAGGTAAACAAACAAGCTGATTTGTAAAGAAATCTAAATTTCTGCCATTTATTTGCTATGCATTTCTTTGAGCAATATATCACCATCAATGAATCACTCAAGTCCCTGTGCAAATCCACTTCAGTAATATCCAGTGAAATATGGCACAAAGACAAATGAATATTTCAGGCCTAGCACTCAAAATACAGCAAGTCAAAATCCAATGCTACATAACAGTAAAGGGCCTTCACCTTGTAACGTTACAGTAACTAAGCTATAATAAACACGGAGTTTAAGTCAATATTAGTCCGATATGTATGATCAGATGAACATGATGAAAATGTATGATCTTTAATTACCCATTGCAAAAATGCTCATGTTAAGAGTCGAATGGACTCAAAGGTGGAATTTGAACATTTATTTAGGGAGTTCATTATGATGCACGTGTTAAAACATTTAAAATCTGATAAACTAGCTACATATTCTTCATGCCATCACTCATGTTAAGACCCAATGAACTGCGATATTGATAACAAAATAAGAACAATTGGCAAGCTTGCAAGGCCATTTTAGCCAGGCCTTCTCTGACTGTACATCCTAGTCTTTGTTTATTTATTCGTCCCGACTCTGACAATTGAGGTTTTACCATGTTCCACTGTAGTCCTGTACAATCTACAGTTCACTACTTGGGTTACTATAATAGCTTTCATTATAACCAGCTTTTATTAGCCTACAATAATTTATTTCTATCTCGTTTTACAAAGAGGCCTTCATCTGACGTAGTTAGCACCAGCTAGGTGGTTAGCAAACCCGGTCCCAGAATTTCAATTTGACAGTAACGTCAGCTAGCTAGCAATAGACAAAGAGCCTAGTATGGTACCTTTCAGATTCAAACGTTATCGCGTTACACTTAGCTAAGATGTCTGGTTATTCATATAAAAATGCGGACTAGTCCGCAAATAACATATTAGCTAGCTATGTATGAATGTAACGTTAGCTATGTGGCATGAAAATGCGTAGTTGGTGGTCTGTTGTGGTAAAAACGTTCAACGAACGTTATCAAGACAACAGCACAAAAATGTGTAGCTAAATAAAACATTTATGGAAACCACCTTTTTCATGGAAACCACCTCAAATGTCCTCTAAATAACAATTACCTGAGCTTTCCATCGAAAATGACAGCATCGGTCGGACTATTATTAACTTCGCACCAGAGGATTCAGCTGTACTAGCTAACAAGCTTGCTAACCTTTAGCTAGCTATCTTTCTTGTTAGGACAGGATAGCTACGCTAATGCAATAGTGTATTCAAGGGGAATGTCGGAACTTCATCCAACGACATTCACACGGCATTATCCAATATGTTATCGTTAACTAGCGAACAGTAACTAAATACAAAACTAACGTTTCCATAATCTAGCTAAATAGTTAACGATAGTTCGCTGGCTAGTTGATAATTATTGTATCGCCTCAGTAATATAACAGCTGTCGACGTGTAATAAACGCAAGATTTAACAAAGTAACGTTAGCTACCTGAGGTAGCTAGCTAGACAAACGTTTACTTAATTAGCTTCCTATTTGGCTAGGATAGCTAACGTTTCTTACTGCTACTTAGCATTGTTAAGTTTAGTCCTCTTTAGCCAGACTTGATGTTACCTAGCTATATAACGTTAGCTGGCTGGATAACAGTGTTGGCAAACAAACATAGTTACCGTTATATTTATTAACGGGGAACACAATATTAAATTACACGTTAGCTTTAAGAGGTGGTAGGCAGCTAACGTTAATTAGCCGCTTTTTAATATTAGCTAGGTAGCTAACGTTACATGTTGACCTTACCCCGATATGATTCGGGTTATGTAGCTAAAGTGAGTGTTAACCGGCTAACAAATGTCGCTAACTGAAAGCATTCCGCTAAGATAATTGCTAACGTTAGCTAGATAGCGAGCTAGCTAACGCTAGCTATCTGGTAGTCAACTAACTAGCTAAAATGTTTGTTTCGCCGACAGGCTAACCTTATGCTATTTCCAATTCAATAGTTGTTGTTTGGTTAGCGAGCTTATTTTGTATCGCTAGCTACCTAATGTATATTTATGGCAAAACAAGTTGCAAAACGAAATGGCCTCTGAACCTTCTTTGCTGCTTGCATCACACAGACACAAAAAAACAGGAAAGCAGGAACAGGATTCGAGATGACAATTGGAAACCATATTTTTTTCGCGAGACGGATTCTCCATTCCTCACAAGTATTTCAGTCTACTACGCTCAATGAGCCCCTCAAACTATTGAATAAGATGCCACTGAACGTTATATATATTATGTTATTACCTATTTGTTCCAGTGTTGTAGTTGTAACAGACAGTGCACCAGCTTCACTCTCTCAGCCTTCACATCAGCTGAGGGACCTGCAACTGCAATATACCTCCGCTCTAAAGTGCCCCATTCTTCCGCTAGGAACTACTTTCGAGTTGTTAAAGTCGACACTGAACAGAACCTGATCCAAATAAATGCATGTATTCAATAACAATTTAGCGCACGTATGTAATATTGTCTACAGTTATGTTTAGAGAATTTAAAATTATATATCTCACAGTAGGATAGCTGCGAAATATTAATCCGCTGGGTCGTGACCCCCTAATCCAACAACTGTTTCTCGAAAATATACATGACATTGTGGGTTGATCATTATTTTATTTATATACTTAAATTATTAGCAATCCCTCAATGTATACAATTGCGAACATAATCGCTCTCATTATCACAAAATATTTTGCAGTTCTCTCCGTTGTCATGGTAACTATTTGGCGTCTAAAATGGCGTCTCTACTTGGGAAGAAAGTGTTTGAAATAAATGGTCAGGGTCCCCCTCCGACAAAAGATTTTTTTCAGCTCACTGTCACTAAAACTGAGGTAAATTATTATATTTGATCATCCATCTGATATGTATTTTCGGAATGCAGGGAGTTAAAAACATTTAAAGTGCACAATGCTGGACTGTGGCTGTGGATAAAGGCTACACATTAGCACAGCAGTCATGGTAGACAGCACTGGATTTGGTAGTGTTGCTCTCCATTGACATGATTGTACTTTAAAGTGCTACATATCAATCTCATGTATCAGACATTTGTTTCTGCAAGTAACTTTTCTGTTTCAACATGCTTTGAATATAGCGTAAATACAAGGCGCTGATGATTTGAGAGAACTGAGTTGTATAACAGGCCTATGTATTTTTTAATTTCTCTTCAGGTGATATGGAGATCGTGGAAGATTTCTTTGCGGATTGAATTCAAGGGAGCTGCACCTGGAGAAAATAAGATGACCCACGATGACTTTTTGCACGATGCCCGCATGCAGCGTAAGGTTTCCATTACAAGTCTCTGCCATAAAATATTAAGCCTACATCACCTACTCTATTTGTTTTGGTGTAGATGCACATGGTTCTGTTGGGGGTCTTGAAAAGTGCACTGCCCTGAGTAGGTGTGTACTACCCATCTCTAGAACAGGTAGGTGTGGTGTTTGGCCAGCAGATCCTACAGTACACCCAAGCACTGTGCCAAGGGAACTTTGACTACCTGGAGCGCCTGCCCAATGACCTACTGCTCCAAATCCTGGCCTTCCTGGAACTGAAAGACGTAGCACAGCTGGCACAGACCACAAAGAGGTTCCACAAGGTGAGCCTGGGCTTTAAAAACCCAAAGGGCCAGTTTCCCAGATACAAATGTAATCTGCTCCTGGACTAAAAAGTGTAATCTAAGGAGAATTTCCATTGAAATTGCTTTTAAATCCAGGACTATGTGTAATATGTGTCCAGGAAACCAGTGCATAGTGTGTAGCCAAATAATTCATATGCACATTATTTCATTAAGGGCCCTGAGTTTTTTGAACGGACAAGGAAAACCTCAGGGCCCTAGTTAGGCTACAGCTACACGGTCAGGAAAATATAATCTAGGTTTAGTTAGTGAGCTAGTGTTTCTCTGTCTGTCTGTGTCTGTGTGTGTGTGTGTGTGTGTGTGTGTGTGTGTGTTGTATTTCAATACGGAATGGGTTATCCCAGCTCTGCAACTCGCCAGAGTTCTGGGAACAGACTGTGAGGGGTCGCTGTGATGAGCTCACACCTGACATGGAGGCCTTAGCCAACGCCATGGGCTGGAGGAAGATATTCTTTGCCTTCTTCAACACCAAAGAGCACCAGCAGTATGCACAGGGAGGTAGCTAGACACTTAAGACAGTGTTACTCCTCTCATAATAAAGATTTGAGGAAATGTTACTTTCTCTGCCAGTAGCACAAGAGTTATTTATTTGAATAGTGTGTTGTCTCTGTTTAAAATGCACTAATCGATTGATCTATGTTATGTGAATGTGTATTTCAGGACTTTTTTAATTCTCTCTGCAAAAACAATAAGTGCCAAAAGTTGGTTTCTGTCATTGCATTTGATTTCTAATCCAGTATTTTGTATGCACTATTTACAAGTAAAGCCATAATATTACTGAATTAATGCATGTTGCAAAGGAATTGTTGATGTGTTTATTAAATGAGAGTTTATTTGCCAAACACAAGTTATATCAGTATGCTACTCTCTGGGTGTGACTGTGGATGATGTTCTTCAGTTGAAATTATACTTGGTAGTGTCCAATCATGATCACGCTCAATAACAGTAAGAACACAAATTGGTATGGTGTTTTCAATTGTATTAAACATATTGTTACATGCATGCCTGTTATAATAAAGAGTAGGCCTAAAACAGATTCAGCTACTTATGAGATCATGGGTCAGAGATAATGCTGGAGATGCATTTCCTGTTTGAGAGAAACAATTTGGCATTCTTACCACCCTCTGCTGAAAACCAGCTGTACTGAAGGAGCTGTGTGAGGAGGGGAGTCTGATAAAAACCCTATAGCCAGCAGAGGGAGCAAAGTGGCAGAGATGTGCAGATCCTTACGTCAGGAGGTGGATTGAATAAAACAAAGGTCACGTGTGCAAAACAACTGCTACCAGTCAGACCAACGTAATCGTTACTGTTGAACTGTAACCACACTGGCATGAGTTTGAATGTCATCGAAGGTAGGCCTACTTAGCATGTGTCACAGAAAAAGGTGTGAACCCTCTGACTGCAAGGTAAGATTGTCTGGGGATTTGTAATTATTTTTTAGTAGTATAAGTCAGTAAGATGTGCCATTAACCCCACTTAATTTATTTAAATAAAATAACTAATTCTCACCCTTCACATTATAAGGGGAGAGTAATGTAAAACAGAGAACATGTTTATTGATAAAAATAAATCTCTACATTGCAACATCACAAAGGAGACAATGGAGATAAGTTTTGAAACAATGCATGCATTGTTCTTTAAGTTGTAAAAATCGACCAATCAATCATTCAATCAACCAACTGTGTCCAAATACCTCACCTCGGGGAGCGAAAATGATCAGTCTCCCTCACACACACACACAGCCCTGAATGGTACTGAACTCTATTATTAGCCTGAGTCAGTCGCTAAACACCGCCTCCTCAGCTGGGTCTGGGAGGAAAAATATTCATTACGTAACAATAAGAGATCGGTCTCTGGCTCTACTTCCTGAATACCAGTGGCTAGGCCTGCGACAGCCGACCAGCCCGGAAGCCTCACTCTCTCTCTATTTGAGTGTTCAGGCAGAGCTCACCCTCTTTCATTTATCCCTTGCAACACATTCCCACCACCCAACTCCTCTTCTTTGTGGGTCAGTGATGCAGCAGGAGTGACGCAGCAGTGTCAGGGCCTCATCGGCCTCCAGACGGGCAGCGTCTCAGGAGAGGACTGGAGACAGAATCTGTGTGCCCAGGCTGGGCCCAGACACACACCGGCAGCCAGCCACCAGTTAACAGAGGAGAAGTTTGAAGGTAAATTCCATGACTAGGCCCAGAGAGAGCGGGTCTGGAGCTGGCTAGCTAGAGCTCTCCTTCACACACACACACACACACACTCCACAGAAGGACTGCTCACTTCCATAGTGACAGCGAACGGGCATGTAGGACCATCCGGGAGGAAAAATGTTGGTCGGCTACTGAGCAAGTGTGAGTTGGATGTGCCAGCGCAACAGTAATGAGGATCAGTGTTTATGCACGCAGGGTGTGTGTGTTTTGAGAGAGAGAACAAGGCCTAGTCAGGCTTGCGCTATGGGCTCTGTTACCCTGCCGATCAATGTTCCTCTAGTCTAGGCCCCAGCTGGGCTCGGTTTCCCTGCCGATCAATGTTCCTCTAGTCTAGGCCCCAGCTTGGCTCGGTTTCCCTGACGATCAATGTTCCTCTAGTCTACGCCCCAGCAAGTGGCTACAGACTGACTGAGGCAGTAAAGGCATGCCTTCTTTTGTTGTGGTTTTGAAAATATCCCAGCTGTAATGCATTTAATGGATGGGTGTGCCAAACAAAATCGAGGATGTCAGAATAAAGGAAAACATCTACACAATTTCTATTAAAACTAGATGAAATGTGAAAAGTAAACGGTAAAGTCACATCAAACATTGTTGATATGTGATCTGTCTGACAGGGAAGAGTCTCCAAGCAATTATTCAAGAGTGAAAGAAGAATTCATCACAGAAAATGGCACCAATGAATCAGCAGGTTAGATCCTTTTTATTTCTCCAACTTCCACAAATAATACATCTGTGTTCATAGCAATATAATTTGTCCAAATGATTTGTTCAAATTTCAACTGCGCTTTCTGTACTCTTAGTTTGCAAAACATTTGAAGTACTAAAATAATGTGGGATAGGGGTTGTGGTGAGCAAGACAAACGGTAGGTACTGCAGACACTTCATTTGCAGTTCTCAAAACTGTAAAGAACAAAGAGCATGGAGGGTAAAGGAGAGCTAGGCTTATTTGTTTTGGGATGTCGTGTTCGTCTGCAGTGTACCAGTGGAAATCGATTTGTGCAGGCAAGACTACGAATACAGGAAAAGGGTGAGGAAGCAGGCAAGACCATTAACCATACATAGCAGGCATGGAGGAAGAGAACGGAAAGACACCAGAGGGAAAAAACTGAGATAAATAGAAATTGCAATATGGAGACATGATAATGGCCACCCAAACATGGCAAATCATATTTCCTCTGGTTTTACGAGGCTCCCTCCCAGGCCCTGTAAGGTTTGCAACCTTTAATGCTCCATAACACCATGTTTTTAAGGTAGCACTGTTTTCTTAGACTGTTGCCATAGCAACAAGGTCATGCCAAAGTGTAGCGGCTTACAGAAGTGTGAGGGCTGGCGTGGTGCCAGGCTGGTGAACTGCTTCCCCAGGCCAACGCAAGCAGACAGGGGCCTTGATTGCACTCAGGTAACGACAACAATTAAGCTGGGTAGGCCTGCACCAGAAATAGCTGGCAGACGGCTGAGCAGACAGAGAAAGCACAGAGAGCAGAAGGGGACAGAGGCATGGGGATTGTCATGATAAACTGAACTAACACTGGTAGGACGTGCACAGCGTCTCCCATTTGTTTCATGAGGCCAATCTGTTCTGACACCTAAGTCAAATATAAAATGTGCATGGTTTTCACATTCGGGTGCACAAGCTGTATCCCTAAGCCCAGAAAGAAAGCGGAGACACGTTATGCAAATTCAAAAACACTTGTGATAAAACTTCGGTCTTCATACGTATAAAACGGCTGTCTGCGTCTACAGCAGCTGGCGGGGATAGCAGTGCCCTGCCTGCCTGGTTTAGCCCCTCCACCCTGCACTCTGCAGTGCTGAGGCATCCCTCTGTGTTCCCATCCATCAGCAGCCTCTACAAAGACAAACCCACTGTCCTCCTCTCCTCCAGCTCTCTCCTCAGTCCTTTTTTCTAACTTTGAAAGTGCACAGATGCAGGCGAGATAAATAAGCTACATGTAGTCGCCGATAGTCGCCGATATCTCATTGATCATGCTGCTATATACAAACAAGAGCATAGCAGGCTAATTGTGTTCATGAGGCAATGCACTGCAATGTACACAGACGTGCTGACAAAGAGCGAGAGAGGGTTTGAGTGTACACGGTAGCACAAAGAGAAAGCGCCTGTGTGCATAGGCATGAGACAGATGGCGAGTGTGATGTGACGTGTTTGAAAGTGAGCTACAGATCCAGCTTCCCTGTAAGATACAGTATGAATGGTGTCGGTGTGGAGGTCGAGCAGAAATGTGATTGTGGGTGCGCTTTGTAGTATGGTTGAAGTTGTATCGCTGTAACCGCGCTAGCAGGCGTGCAGCCTAGGCGTTTTCTCTGATCTGTGCAGCACGGCGTAGGGGTGTGTGATGTAGCACTGAGCCGCTCTGTCTTACCGTCCTCAGCCATGCTTATTAAAGTTGCCGTTTCCTGCTTGGCGACTGCAGAGTAGATGCCGCTGGACTCAAGTTGCCCAGGCAGCAGAGAGGCAGCAGACAGACCCATAGTCCAATCTAGCTATTTTTAAACGTTCATGTGGGAATCCTGTGGTCAATGGTCTGAGAGCTGGGGCAAGCCAGGACAGGACTGGGTGGAAGAGGAGAGAGCGGCGTACTCGACCAGGACCTAGGGAGAGGCAAAGGACGTGGACGTTGGAGCTGGAGTGAGCAGCGTAGAAAGAGAGAGGGAGGGAGTGAGAGAGGGAGAGGCAAGAAAGACAACAGCGAAAGCTCTGCCTCTAACGGCACCACTGGGCAGCGACAAGTCTAGAAAAAAAGTGTATACTTTCGCCTTCCTTTCAAAGTTTAAAAAAAATTATTCTGTACAGTAGAGGGACACTGTGTAATGTTTTTGGCTGTTCGTTTTCTGTGTCAGCTGTTCGCCTTCTGTGTCATTTTCTCTGATTCGCAAAGGTATGTTCTGCACGTTTCCACCCAATCTACAACTGCTTTTTAACAGAAATACACATATTGCACGGGGTGGCTTGAGTGTGGGTTCTGCTATGGCATTTTCGCTCTTTGTTTGACTAGACAGCTTGCATTCGAGACTGTTTTTTTCTCACCTTGTGGTTCACAGCAATTAGGGGATTTACATTTTTCAGGTTTTGAAATGCACATCGAATGATATTCTAAGGCACAGTGAACTAGGGTGTGGCAAAGAGACATCCTTTGACTAATTCAACATTTCCGCTCAATATGTGAACAGAGTAAACCACATCAAGATGAGAGAATTGGTCATATCAGCCCTTATTGGAAATAATCAACTGAAACCGGCAGACATGCAGGCAATTTCCAGATGAAAATGCATGGAAAGCGGCACAAACCAGGGGAAATCAGCATCAAGGCTGAAGCACATCGCTTGCCGTAAGCGGAAGAGAGAGAAAGTCCTTCGGACTGCTGCATTTCTGCTGCAGACTCTCACACACCGACCGACACATATCCAGAGTGGAAACAAAGGGCGGAAAGCCTCCATTGCGGTGGCGTTGGAGCATGAGAGATCTGCAGTGCTGGGGCTCGCAGACAGGCAGGGCTCTCTGTGAGGAAGGACCAAACCAAATCCCCAGACAGCTAATGCAGTCGCCCGCCTGCCCCGCCATCCATCTGAATCCTAATATGCGCTGCGCCACAGCATGTTGCCGTGACAACAGAGGCCTGTCAGACGGGGAGGCAGGAGGCTGTTTCCCAGCGATACCGGCGAGGCTTCTCTTCTCTCTGTCTGCTGCCAGCCATATTGTAATCATGGCACCTAGAGAAAACATTAGCAAAAATCTGTATTTTATTAAGATTATTATATATTTTTTTCAAACAAGGATGCGTGATCACTTTAATAAGTTAAGTTACAAAAAAAACTACATATTTTTATGTTTCAATACAGACATGTTAAGTCAAATTAAAGTGTTTATGGCCTGGGGCTGAATGTATGTTTTTTTGCTGTGCAATTATGTAAACCTAACCTCTGTCGTTAGGTTATTCATTCTTCCCTGCCTCTTCTGAGTAATATGTAGCACGTAATGCTTAGGACAGTCAGTTGAAACAGACCTGAAAATGAGAACAGTTTCAATGATATTAAAACACACGTAGGTGTAATGTAGGTGAACAAGCAACTGGGTGCAATAGGAATGCCTCTCGGGAAGTATTCAACCGAGGGTATATGGAAAGTGATCTTTTTGTTAAGAAGAAGGAGTCTCATCTCAACATCATGGTCTAATGGCAATCTGGAGCAGGGACAAACGGTACCCCACAAACGGGCAGCCATTTTAACCTACCCCAACAGCTCACCAACAACAAGGATAAAAAATAAAATAGAAAATGGCCACCATGCCATGGAAAATTACAGTAACAGCATTTTGTAGCGCATATGTATAACCGGTCGTACTATATGCATAACAACAATGCCACAATTGCAGAGCCGACCTATACCATCAGATAGCCTTGTTCTCTCTGTAAGCAAAGCTGTGATACTGTCCGAAGCACCTCTGCCGGACATCAGGGATTGCATCTTTGATGTCAGACAGGGAAAGAAGACATTTTGTATTAGGAAGTATGTTGTGACGCTGATCTTAAAATAAAGAAGTGTCCAGAGACCTCTTTGGATAGAAGTCAGGGACAAAAATCACAGGATGCTCATAAAATAGAACTATATAGCCTAGGCATCAGCAGCATATAGGCAGAATCATGTTAATAAGTCATGCAAACAGAAAGTAAAAAAATAAAGAATGATACCAGTAGGCTACATTTAGGCTAACTGCAGAAGCTATTTGAAGCTATTTGCCTTTGCGTGTAACCTAAGCATCATCCTGTGTGAGAGTCTGACAGAGGTGTTGCGTTGCCTCAGACCAGTTCACACAGTGACATAGGCACACCCCTGGGTGAAACACACAGGAAGTGCTGTGCTCTTTACATTTTCTCTTAGGTTAGACAGAAAGATAAGAGACATGAAAATCCCATTGACCCACATGCAACAGCATCGGAAGACTCAGCATATTATTGCCATTACACACAAACATAAAACAACCCCTTGGGCACAGGTGTCAATTCAACATCTATTCCACATTTGGTTCAATGTAAGTTCATTGAAATGACGTGGAAGCAACGTGGAAGCAACGAGCGTGTGCCCAGTGGGAATGCTCTACAGATGTCTATAGATGCATATAGTGAAACAGATGGCGTTTTGTGTAAGCTGCATTAGTGACTGGATTAGCAACTGAATTCTGCTCTAAAAAGAGCTAAATCGTCTCAGCAGGAGTCAACATGGTGGTCATTCCTCTACAGTGGCTCTATAGCCCAGTGCAGCTGCCCAGTCTCGATTATAAAGTGTTGGTTAAGTATCCCTGTGTGTGACTAAGCTGTGTGTGGGTCAAAACATTCCTCCAGTGCTTACGGATAACTAACTAATGCTAGGGGCAGAAAGGACGAATGAGTCAGGGGAGACAATCTTCCCCATCTCATATACTGCCATCAACCTGAACCCAGTGTGCTTCTCAGTATGAAATATGCTGATGTACCTGTCAGCCAGTAAGGGCGATGACTCTGGCATGGCTGGTCACCTGGAACGGCATTAAACGACTGACTGAAGTAGATAGAACGAGTCCACATCTTGGCTGAATCACAACATGTTTGCCCTCACTGTAGTTTCCACTCCACCAGCTGTATCACTGGGTGGAAGTCATTTTGCTTCAGGCACTTCACTACTGCATGCTTAGTCAGGGTTTATTAAGCCTACAGACTGTAGTCATTCTGCATTAAGTAGCCTAATGTGCCTCATCAGCTTGGTCAACAACAAAAGTCTCCAGGAAGCAATAAGTCTTCAGGAATAGGTTACAAATAGATATTTCTATCACAATCAAGGCAATTATTCAAAATGTAAAATAGAATAGTGTCTGTAAGCAAGGAGTTGAATTTAATTGGTTTTCAAACAATGATGAGTGCTCTTATTTCCAGGTGTATTTCCAGGCGGTTTTTTGGGGGGGTTTCAAAATAGAATCATTATAAATTCTTCATGTACAATGGTTATTCAAAGCACTGAACATTTTCTAAGGGTAATGTCAAGAGGACATCTTTGTGCCGTTGTAACTTTTTACAGAAGTATTACATTAGTATATTCTCATGAGAACTAGATATTGTTATGGTTAATCTATTTGGAAAGGCTTGTGGCAAGTAACATATGGCCTACAGTTCTTCAAGGTATGGCATGCCAGCATCATCTCCTTAAACGTTGCTGCCATCTAGTGTGACAAAGTAAGAACAGCTGGATTGCTTTCCTATAAAACTGACACACATTCCACTTGATTTCCATAAGGCCATTACTGCCAAATCCAGCCCATGCCCATGCTTCTTCAAAGTAACTTAAATCATATTCCTTAGACTATCTCTGTATGGAAGGAATTGTTACTGTTTGCACAACTCTAGCCTAAATGATTTGAAATACCAAAGAATCAAAATGCAGAATAAATAACACAATTTCCAATTCCACATAAGAAAATGTGTGCACCCCTTTCATGTTTTTTCTTTTAACATTCCAGAAAGTCATTTCATATTTTTTACATTTAAGTTATTTAGCAGACACTCTTATCCAGAGAGACTTACAGTATTACTGTAAGTGCATACTTGTCGCCCGTGGGAATCGAGCCCACAACCCTGACGTTGCAAGCGCCATCCTCTACCAACTGGACTCAGTTGGTACAAATGTAATGAATGTGTTCATATTGTGAATATAAGCAACGTGCATAGGCAATTGGCTATCAATGTTTTGAAGCCAATTAGAATGCCTGTTTCCTTTATGTCCTCTCTGCAGATGACGGTGGCGTCTCCCTGCACCCAGGGCCTGGTGGACAGCTCCCATCCCCAGGCGCTCCTCAGCAGGCTCAACGAGCAGCGCTCCCAGGGCCTCTTCTGTGATGTCACCATCGTGGTGGAGGATGTAAAGTTCCGGGCCCACCGGAACATCCTGGCTGCCTGCAGCGGATACTTCCGCAGCGCCTTCACCTCCCCTGAGGTGTGGACTTCCAGCCAGGTGCTGGAGCTCATGGACCTGAGGTCTGAGGTGTTTGCCAGCATCCTCAACCTCATCTACTGTTCCAAGGTGACATCATCACCTAGCACAGAGGACACTAGATGCCTGATGGCAGCTGGAAAAAGACTGGGGATTCCCTTCTTAGAGAAACTAGTGGAACAAGACAGGCAGGACTCAGGTGGGCCAAAGATCCAGACCTCAACCAACCCTGTTAAGACCACAGGCCGTATTAAGGCCCGTGGGCCCCGTAAAGCGAAGGAGAAGACCTCCAGGCCAGATCAGCCAGACAGTGCAAGAGGCCCGCGGATCACCAATGCTTTCTCTATCACTGAGGTGGGTCCCGGGAATAACCTCTTCACCCCACTAGACCTGCACAGTGGGAAGAGGCAGTCACCTGACCTTGGACAGACCCCAGCGGGCTGCCCTGCCCCCTTCCCCCTCGCGGTGGACAATGAGCCCATGCAGGCGCTGTCGGAGCACTCCTACGCAGTCATCAGCCAGGGACCCAGGGACCCTGAGTACAGGGCTGGCAACCAGGAGGACAACAAGAAGGGCACCAAACCCACACAGTCCCAATCAAGGCAACTGACCAACAGGAATAGTGGCCCACTCAAAAAGCGACACAGACTACGAGCCGCTTTGAATAAAAGCACACCTCCAACACTGGCTGTAGCACTTGAACCTGTGCATCCTACTGGAAGCAGCCGGGCATTAATTAAGCTCACTGTACAACCTGTGGGAACGTCACCCCCGTCATTATACCCGCAGACAGATGTGCATACAAGCAGGGCCAATGAGCTGCCTCTAGCCATGGATAATGGCTACAGGGAACTGGACCCACCTCCACTTTCACCCCACACAGAAGATAGCATATCAATCTATGGCTGTGAGCACTGTCCAGAGATATTCACCAATAAAGCACTTCTCACAGTACATACAGAAATGCACAAAAAAAGGTTTGTCAGTCATTTGTTTTGCAAGTTTTGTCGCAGGAAGTTCATGCATTTGAAGCGGTTGCGGAACCACGAGACGGTGTGCCCGAAAGCACAGAGGGGCTCGCCTGAACACGAGCCCCAAGGCAAAGAGGACGGAGCAGACCATTATTCAGACAGCATGCCAAGCATGGACAATACAGTAACTAATGTCCAGTTATCTCTTCCTGAACTCCCTGACAATTTCCCTCCAACCAGCCTCCAAATGAACCCCACCTCAAAAACACTGCAAGCTGTAGATAGGTTAGTGAAACCTAGTGGAGGCCAGAGGGTCTATAACTGCAGTGTGTGTAAACGGGCATATGTGACCATCTCCAGCCTGAAGCGCCACGAGAATGTGCACTCCTGGCAGAGGGCGTACCCCTGTCACTACTGCAATAAAGTGTTTGCCCTAGCCGAGTATCGCACCAAACACGAGATCTGGCACACAGGTGAGCGTCGCTACCAGTGCATCTTCTGCTTAGAGACCTTCATGACCTACTACATCCTAAAGAACCACCAGAAGGCCTTCCACGGAATCCATCCCAGATTGTCTGTGAATAAGAAGTCAGCAAATGGTGGATTTAAGGGCAGCGTTTACCCCGTCAAACTCTACAGGCTTCTGCCTATGAAGTTTAGAAAGAGACGGTACAAGACTTACAGTCAGACCTATTCAGAGGAGCTGCAGGGCAGCGAGCAGGCCCCACTGGGATGCAGCTCTCCCATCCTTCCATTTGAAGATGTTGGCGCTATGGGTAAGCAAGATGCTGCTTTATTCTCAATGCCTGTGACATTCATGGCCACTCCGAAAGTGGTAGCATCAGTAATGCCACGCATCAGTTTTGATCAGCCCTGTGACCAAGATGTAGACCAAGATGCAGACCCAGGAAAACAGGCCTCTCACTCCGAACATAATGGGCCTCCATATAGCTATACTACCCCCTTGGCCATAATGCAGGCAGGTGGGGAGTCCCCTGCACTGGACTATGGAGATGGTGCCGCATTCCAAGGGTTTAAGAACTCGGAGGGCAACAGTCATAATCTACCGTTCCTAAAAATCAACCCACCCAGCTCTCTGAACAGGCTATGTGAGCTCTCAGCTGCAGCACAGAAAATTGAAGCCATGACCAGTCAGCTTTTTATGCCAGGGGCTGAGAGCCTGGCACCTAGCAAGACTGCAGGGGGGGAAACTGAAACATACATTGCCACGCCTGCGTGTCCAGGTCCCTCCGTGGATGGTCATGTTCTGCCACTCTGCCAGATCACAGTGAAAATTGGCAACGAGGCCATCATTCGCCGGAGGATCAAGGGCTCCAAGCTGTTCCCCAGGAAGAGGAAAATAAGCAGCGGGAGCCAGGTAGAGGAGAGGTGTCGGGACCAGGGCCAACCTGCAGAGGGCAGCATGGAGAGCTCCAGCCTCCGCTTCAGGACAGAGGTCACTTCTGTCATAGAGCCAGAGCCATGCGATGACCACACTGACCGTGACACAGCTGACAAGCTCTGGCGTCCCTATTACTCTTACAAACCCAAGAAGAAGAGTAAGAAACTGAGATCCAAACACAGAAAAGAGATACGTTGTCTACGCTATTCCATGACATCCTCAATAGTGCCCAGGGCCAGAAAAGACTACGTGGATAAAGGATGCAGAAGCGCTAAAGAGAGCATCTCCAGCGAGGGTACAGAGCTGAAACAACGTCTCAGAAACACCAGCCCAAAGACGACGTACACCTGTGACATCTGTGCAAGCACCTTCATAACGGCATCGGGTCTGAGAGCACATGTCATTGGCTGCCACCCAACTTTCTGTCGGACCTGCGCAAAGCAGTGTCCCCCCAGGGAAAGCTCCAGTGCCAGCTGCGAGGCCACTGAGGACAGCAGGGATTACATATGCAAGAGCTGTATGGAAAATGGCTCCTGCTTTGACAACTGTGCTCGCAGCTCCAGCACAGAGAAGCGGTATCGCTGCTCCTTCTGCCCCCAGCGCTTCCTCTACCTCGCAACCAAGAAGAGCCATGAAAAAAAACACAAGGAGACAGCAGGAAAGGGGTACAGCAACGACGACTACCCCACAGTCCCAAAAGGGCCAGCAACTTTGGACTTAGGCCTAAATCTGAAAAAGCTTGTCATCAAAACAGAGGAAGGGGAGGATCAATATAGCATCGACAAGGAGAGCAAAGTGCCAGCGGGATCACTAGGCAGGTTCTCAACAGAGAAGATAGAGCCTAAGTATGAGGAATGGGAGGACACAGGTGACTACATGTCAGTGGCGCCCAAAAAAGAACATCCATTTAGAATAAACAGTGATGGACACTATCAGAAAGAGAGAAACTCCAACATGAAAACTACAATGTCACCCCCCTGCACTGACACCTTTTCTCTTTCCCCTTCAGAAAAGCAGTATAGAAAGTCTAAAAAGCGCTTTGAACACAAACGGCAACATCAGAAAAGCCTCACTTCCAAAAGGCAGAAGCAAGTAGACTTTATGGGTAGAGAGACACCCAGTCAAAAGGCCCCTCTGACCACACCAGGAGAAGACAGTCATTTTAGCTATGGGCAGTCTTCTTCTACACATCTGAAAAGAGATTCTGTCACTAGGGGAACCACTCGCTCCTCGCCCAAGTCAGAGAAGTGTACATACAGTGTAAAGAGGAGTCCTTTTAACAAAGATAATACTTATCATTCAGGAGGGAAATACTTTTAAGTGACTATATGCCTATGCAGTAAGTTGCAGACCAACAGTAAAATACATATGTCAATATGCTGTGCTTGATATAGGTTAGTTTGCCCAAAATAATGGACCCAAACTAAATCAAGCGCACCTCAAGTACTTTGAAAACATAATTGGATTGTTATGTTTTTGACCCGGGTCTGGAAAACAGATATAATAAGTTGCCAATGAACAGCAGATTTTGAATATGAGGACCTAACTGACATCTATGTAAATTGCATTTTCTTCATTCTTATAACACAAATCTTTTAAAAAAAAGGGGATTTATTTTTGTACTTTTTTCTTTGCTTTTTGAGACTATTTCATGATGATTGTGCGGTCCATATTCTATACATATGCTAACTGTGCATAGTTATTTGCACTTTATAATAATTCAAATTTTTGACTTTATAGGCTACCATTCATATAAATAGTCTGTCCAACCACTTTGGTAGTGTCATTACAACTGACAGCACCACATGCACCATCAAAATGAATGAGAATCCCCATGTGTGTCTTTCAAAATAATATACATGACGTGTTACAAAGTTGACAAACTGACAAGTTGACAAAATGCAGTTTGTGTGTCAGAGGGCATAACTCATTCATGAACAAGTAGATCATGACAAGAGGAGAGCACACATGCCTGGTTTGATATTCACGTGTCTTGGGTTATTTAGATAAATAAACAATCAACCGGTCTGGAATTGCCAAGAAGAGCTGTTATGCTACATTCTGGAATTACGAGGACTAATTATTGCATGGCACACACACACCCTCCTGTTGTTGGATTAAATAAGTACACAGAATATGGAGCCAGATAGCTACCAAAAGGTTGAATGTACGTATCGTGACAAAATCAAGACGTAAATTGTTCAGATCGTAAGAAAAGCCATGCGTGAAACATAAGCGTGAAATTTCATCTGTGAACATACAAATACCATGTTAATTATGGACTAACATTTTAGGCTTCAACAAATCTTGTGTTGTAATTCTGACATACAATAATATCTTTCAGAGTTTTGGAAGTTTCATCTCACCAACAAAATGTTATTTTACACCCAACGGATTGTAAGAAGTGCTACAAGAACAAGATTAACACAGTATAAAAAAAAACGTAAGTCTGGGAAACAGGAAAGAGGTATCCTGCACGTTTTCAAGTTAAAAGTCTCCATTCTCTATTACTCCTCAGTTGAGTTCACATTTAGGTAGCTCATGTAATGGATCTGTTTGCCAGGGCAAGTCTAGATAGCACTAGCTGTATTAAGCCTACAACCGTGAAGTTTCAGTCCGCTAGGTGTATCTCTACAGCATGGGCATATCTCTGGGTGACGTGGACATCCCCATGCATTCACCTTATCAACATATGACTAATACAATATTGCACCATGCAATTCTCTGGGCTCCATCTGCAATCATAACCAGTAGTATATACCAGGAGTAATGAAACACAGAATAATAATAGCTGTTTGGTGAATCTATTAATTAATTATGATCACTGGAGTGGTGTTATGAAATGTATTTCATCACTTAAAATCTTGCCAAAGCATATTCTGTAGGAAGGGTTTATAATTTGACATGATTTATATGAATTTGGTCATGGACATATGGACTTTGAAATGAACAAGGGAGAGGTTAAACGTAGGCGGAGTCTGGCATAAGCTTATTCCCACACTTTACAATAACTCTGTTGCAGTGGTCTTAGATAGTCTCCTTATAGGCTTTTCCCTCCATAACAACACTGCTGCCCAGTTGATCTCCATTGATCTCCATGCAGCACCACAGCATCATACACCTTCAGAAAAGCACCCCTCAATCTCAGGAGATGCCCTTCTGGAGGCATGCAGCTATAGTCATTATACGCTAATATAGGCCTATTTGCCTAGTAGCCAGAGCATATGTTAAATTCCAACATATTTGAACATTTAAGTCGTACTTCATTCACCTTAATTCAGTCAGTATGTCATCCATGTAATTTTAGGTACTGGTGTCTTGTGGAATAATTGTAGAACTATTTGAATTTTATAACAGTTTTTAATTATAGGCCTCCCTCCCTCCCTAGAGACCCTAACTCACAGGCCTCTAAATAAATGTTAAACAAAATAGTTGAAGAAGCACATGCAGTGGCTGATAGGGGAAACAGATCTGGGAATAAGAATAGGCTATTTGGCACGCCTTGGCTATTTCGCTCAGGACAGGTTATAGCGAAGACTTAATCAATATTTTGTTTTGTCTCATTTATTGTTATATGGATATAGCCTCTGCGTGATGGGACTGTGCAACGCAAATGGCTATAACAAGCCTACATAGAGTGGAATTCGCATAAGGCCTACAGTCCGTGCTCCCAAATAGTGGAAAAAGTGTGATTCATTAGGTTAATGATCACCACAGTAGCCCCACATGGCTATAAACATGTATTATGCTATTATAAGGCCATTAAATAACACAGCATGGCATATTTAGATAGCGGAATATGCCTAGCCCAAATCATATTTACTTTCTATTTTGCAGCTCAGGTGGTTATTCTAGACAAGGCTCTTCTGTGTCTTTGTGGTATCATTCTCACACAAGTCATTTGCTGAAGGCCCAAGCCTATACTACGCCATCTACTGGTATAACGTCGTTATCGAATGCCGTTCTAAACAAGCTTTAGACTTTTATTTTGGAAATTAAACCGGATGCTGCAAAGCAACTCTACGTCTGGGCTACAATTGCTTGATTGACTAGCTAACTTCAACTAGCTACGTTCGGTTCATGTCCTTTGCAGATGCCACATTCCTGACAAAGGTTTGTACGTATAAAAAATATCTGTAACCGAGTAAAGGGAGACTTAAAGTAAGAATTAAACGTATAAATGTTAATTCATAGTCGTAACAGAATTTGTACATTTACAGATCTAATTTAAGGGTTAGGTTTCATGTTTCACACATGGCTTTTCTTTTGATCCTAACAATTTACGTATGGATTTTCTTACGATCTTAATTATACATACATTCAACCTTTTGGCAGCTATCTGGCTCCATAACAGGAGGCCATAATTGGTAAGTCCTTGCACTGCAGCTCTTACTTTCATAAGGCAATTAGAAATAAAAACAAATCTAAGTCATAAAATATTTTTACCGTTTTCTTTACTGAATGCTTCTTTTTACCTTTGTGTTAAATGTTTTACCTCTTACCTCTCTCTCTTTTACTTCTCAGATGTATTTCCTTTGGTAAATGAAGAGTGTGTAGACTTTGCAAAAGTGCAAATGCTTAGTAAATCTGACTGTCTGTTTACTCTGGTGCTCTGTTGGACAGTCACTTGGTGGCCTCGGGGTCAGCCAATCTGAGAAGTTAATTCCTTTCCCATCATCCCTCAACATTTTAGAGTCTGGCCCACATGACACAATATCCAGATGTTCCCCTCTCTCCATGCCCCTGGAGTTGGGACTGGCTCTGATCTGGTAACAGGTTTATTAGGTACTACGGTACTTTCCTTAATCCTCCACAACCCACTTGTTACCTAATGCTACCAGTTTCTGGATAAACCTTAACTACTACTCTCTGCTCCTTCAATTAGTAAGTTGACTGTGTTAATGAAGATAAACCATTGAGGTGGCTGTGAGTCACAGGCCATGAGAGTTTGACTATTTACAACTAGCTACACAGTCTAAATAGTTATTGATGAATAACACATATTTGACAATTCAAAGCATAGTCATCATGGCTGATATCCATAAGGAACACATGTATACCTATAACCAAATGCAAAGCAGGTTAGGTTTACACATTAAAACTTCTCTGGTTTATAGAAACGGCAAATTGAATCACACTGGTCTCCTCTCCTGACAAGCATCTGGTCATCTAATCTACTTCCTTCAATGAGGTAAGTTGTCACAGATAAAACATCCATATGGGTGATTCCTCACAAAACTAGAACAAAAAGATGATCAGATTTGAGAGATTTCCACAAAATGTTGTCTATATAAGGTTCCTTTGGTGGAAGGATTGTTGACATACTTGACATTTGTATCTTAAAGCATAATTGAGAAATAATTAATTGAACCTGGAATGTGACATTTACCCAGGCCTCCTTTAAGACTCCATAATGTTTAATATGTGGGTGCTACAAAGCAGAAATTGCTGTCATATGAAACCGCTTGCTCTGTAATAGAAGACAATTATTATTGAAATCAAAATACTAATATTACAGAGCAAGCGGTAAAGCTTCAAATGACAAATGTTTGCTTTGTAGCACCTACAGATGAAACATTACGGAGCCTTAAAGGAGGCCTGGGTAAGGCCAAAATGTCACAAATGTTCCAACTTTAATTATTTCTCAATTATGCTTTGAAGTACAACTGAAGGCAATAGACAACTTCTCTGATAGAAAACAGGCCTGTGGCATCAACATTAGTCCCAAAATTTTTTTATTGTAGTGTTGAAATTGACTACAAGGTGTAAATAGGATAATTTTGGTAATAGTCAGTCTTGTAAGTAAGTTCGTCATGACTTAATTGAGCGTAGGGTTTTGATTTCGACAATGCTCACTTGCCCACTAACACAGGATACACATTTGCCGGGATTGCACTCTATCTAATCCTACCGCAAAACTCACAGACAGTGAGAGACTTCCCAGCAGGACCACGGATCGGACTTTGTTTACATTAAGACAACACGTTGCCCATTTTTTTACTTGATAAATACAGCACCAAACACCTTAGCTAGGTAAAATTGCACAATTAAAACCTCCCAGATAAAAATTTTTAGAATAAATTACAGACTTCTTGAGTTATCTTAGATTCATTCGGACTATTTTGAGGAAGTGATACTGGTTTTGTTGCTTGGTCTCATGGGGGACAAACACCAGCAACTACCACATCGAACCACACCCCCAAAAAAGACTGAAATCTAATTTTCCTTAATGAGCAAGAGATTAACACATGTGGAATCGGTGCATTCAGTCGCTCTAATAGCCTCTTAAATGTACAGTAACTACATGTAATCTAAGTAATGCCCGAAAGTCATTATTAATCATAAGAGGACCATAAACAATAACTAGTAATATGTCATAATCCAAGAAAGGTTCAAATCTCACCTTTCTGGTAAAAAATCTTATAAATTGCTCAGGTGTAGTCACATTTGAGGACACAAGTGCAAGTACACAGTACAAATATGAGGAAGATACGAAATATTTTATTTGACGTATATTTCCTATTCAACAAAACTGTATGAATAAAGCTTTAAATGACATGTGCATTATAATCAAATGATAAAATCACTTACTATAATATGTCACCTTCCTTATAACTGTAAAATACATATCTCTATGGTTAGAGAATGTGCATATTTTCTAAAGGTCAGTCTTGATCAAAACATTTGCCCCCAGCGCTGTGAATGTCAAATAGAGCTCTATTAATATCATATTAAATTTGTCCATCTATGACAAACAGAAATAGATTTGTTTAAAATCTATGAATTATTTTAGATTAATCGCTATAAATCTATCTTTGAATGTGCTATTGTGATGAAACCCCTCTCTCCTGCTGCGTTATGATGTAAGGATTGCAGGTGTGCACTTTGTCAGTGGATCTGATGTAGGGTTCAGCCAGGAGTTGATGGACAGTCGGGAGAGCGAATTAAATGGTAGAAGGGACATCCCAGCTTCAAGTTGTTTCAGATTTAACATTCTATGTTACACAGGCAGACAAAATATACTACTGTGTCTGTGGAAACCAGGGCTATCGCTCAATACAAGCCATTTCAATATACCGTGTCCACAGATCGATTTATAAGCGAAAATGTGTTTGGAACCAGTACCAGAACCACGGAGGTCCTCTAAACAGGGGACTTTACTTCTAAGAGGGATACAAATGTCAAATATCCTTCCTCCAAAAGGACTCTTCTATGGATTACATTTCGTGAAAATCCCTCAAATCATGGTATTTTTGTTCAAATTACATGAGGAATCACTCATATCGAAATAAGGTCAGGGTTAGGATTAAGGTTTTCAAATGGGCTTGCAATAAAGTGGGCACAAGGGTTCGGTTTTGAGGTCAAGATGGACTGGGGCTAGGGGTTATAAGGACATGGGTTACAGTTTTTAAAAAATGGGTGAAGATAAGGCTGGGGCTATGGTTTTCTAAAGTTAGTATAAGGTTGGGTCTAGGGTGCTGTTCCTGTGGTGTAAAGAAGATTGGCACCCGAATAGACAGGCACAAGGCACCTTAATTTATGCTTGCCTTGGACAGGCAGATGTGCATACCTGTATTCCCTCTGTCCCTGTGAATGTCCTGAATAGTCTTGGATAAGCAATCCACCATCCAAACTGTGACTACCTTGAAATAAGAAAGAGATAGCCAGTTCCCTGTATTACTGAGAGAGAAAAAAACAATCCAACTATACAAAACTATATCAGCAGCAGGCCTGAACATTTTAAACTTTCAAATAACAAAATATCAAGAAATGCTCCTAGTGCAAGCATAGAAATTAAAATTGTCTGTGCAAGCTGTCTGTCTGAAGGTCAGGTACCAAAATATTAGCATCAGAGACAGGAGAGAAAGAGGAGCATCCTCTCATCTTTTATATATTTTTTGTAAATCCTGCACAGAGCTTCCGTTTGTTTTACCAACTGTGAGAGCCTGTGCAGTGAAGGATATTCACACAAGTCTCTCCAGTCTCGTCTAATGTCAGCTAATGTCAGCATACGGCCAATAGCGCTCGTAGTGACGCTGCAGTAGGTTGGCCCTTCGCTTGCATTCATAAACGGATATGATAGCTAAGCGTTGAATGTACTACTGTAGCGACATATACACAGTCAAGTCGGACCATGGCGGAAGAAGACGACACGAGAATTCGGATTTTACAAAGCCTGCGGGGAAAGATATGTAAGTGCGAACAATGTCTTTATTGTATCAGCATTCTTCAATTGAGGGGGGCTAACAAAGTGAACGACGTGGGGAAAAAAGGGGCGCGGTACAATCAACACAGGCACTTCATGAAGATATGAGACATTGTTGTGAATGAATGTTGCCCGGGCCTCTATCAAACGTGTTTTATATTTGCAGAAAACACTATCGCAATGTAGCTATTTATTTTAATCAGTTCCTCATCCGATGTCACCCTTAATAGAGCTAGGCCAGCTCCTGACAAAAGCATAGGCAAAGACGGGCTAGCTAATACAGTCAGTGGCTAGCTCTCCATACACACGCATCAAAACACATAAACTGGCTAGATAAGTGTTAGCTACGTAGCTACGCTAGCTGTCTATATTACTAGCAAACGTAAAGTGCTTTCAGTGAAACTGTGCCACTCCCTATACAGATAACTTGTTTCCATGTTTTGTATCCTACCTAGATAGCTATCGAATCAGAATGTGTAATTCTTAGCTAGTTGACGTTAGTTACCTCGCGTCTCTGTTCTCATTTTGCGAAATGCTCGTGGCAGGAAGTTGTCTCCGTGTGTTGGTTAGCTGCACAAGTTAATTGTGTTGAAATAGCTAACTAGTTTCGAAATTACACTATTCCAGATTAGTCATCACTTGATAAATCATTTTAGAATTTTAAACTATACTATTCTCCAGCAGGGTTAGCTAACTAGCTAATTGCTGGTTTGTGTTGCTTTCATATTTCTAAGAAAAAAAACATGAATTTACCCAGAATTTTAAGAAATTACTTCGAGTGGAACTTAAACACTTTCAGGATATATTTGGTCACAAATAACCTTGTCCATTATTCTTTTAGCAGGAAAATAACATTCATTTCAATGGAATTAATAAAAGTTCCTTAGTAATTTCGTTGAGTTCTGTGCAAAAAGTCATAATCATAAAGACAGATGGATTACTGAAATTGTTTCACATGAATGTCGGATGCATGCATTTTTGTTGCAATTAAGAGACTTCTTGAGGTCCTAAACTTAATTCCAAATGGTCATCCATCATTATCCTCTATAAAGGATGTCATTTCATGACTTGCATCTGTGATTAACAGCTAGCCTATAGGCAGATATTTAAGTAACTTTGTCAAAGACCATTTGAAAAGAATTTGCTTGAGTTCCTAAACACGCACCTGGCTTTTATATGCAGGCAGTTTGTTAGTTTTGAATGAGCACAGTACCGCAACAGGATCTTTTGATGGAATGTTACTGGCACACATACAATACTGTCAGCTTTGTAAGGGTGGCTGTGAGAGAGAACAAGACCATTCACACTGTCCATCTACTGCAAAATGAGAAAACAACATAATTAGCATTGCGTACATAAACCTGTCTTGATTTCAGGAAGTCTAGTAAAGTACGAATTTTGCAAACATATCTGAGGTTATCTCAATGGTCTGATAGATGTGACTCCTCATTTGTAAGTCGCTCTGGATAAGAGCGTCTGCTAAATGACTTAAATGTAAATTTGATCAGTGTTTTCACTTGGACAATTTTAAAAAGGACTAATCGTAGTACCTGTATCATGAGAAGCCCTTGGTTATAGACTACTGTACCAGTACCACTACTCCCCCCTCCCCCTCTCTCTGGCTCTGATGCTCACTTCTGCAGATGCTATCATGCATGTACAAACAAGCACACACGTTGACATGCACACCAGTACAAAGTCATCATAGGTGTGCATATAAGCAAAATAAATGAACGCATTATGCACTCGTGTGTGTGCACAGACAACGGCTGCGAAACAAATGAAAGTTTCACTACCATGCATTGATGAGCACCCAGGAAGCAAGATTTAAAAAATTGAGGAACTACCCTTGGTAAGAAACTGTTTGCCATTTTACGAAACCTTTCTTCTTCCTCTTGGGGTTTCTGTTTGTCTTAAACTAAAAAGTGTCAATGGAAGTTGTAGTCTATTCAGTACAAACAGAGAAGTTTGTAGTAGTGTGGCGTTTGCTCTTTGACCTCTTGCCTCCATTTCCACGGCGACCAGTGCTTTTTTTTGTTTTTGTGAGGATGGCGTTGAGGAGGTTAGCGAGGGCTTGAACTCCCCTGCATGTCGGGCTCACCAGGGCTTAGTGGTAGCTCAGGGCTCTGCTGTAGGTTTTCACAGCCCTTTTCTGGGATTAGACATATTAATAGCCTGTTAAAGAGCCTGATCCCTGACTCTGGCTTTTCTCCATTAAAGTCTGCTCACCCTTATATATCCCTCCCGACCTCTCGGACCAATTTAGACTGCTGTCAACCACTTCACACGGAATAATCTTGTGGTTCACAGCTTCACACATTGGACTCAGTGAAAGTTGTGAGAGACATGCTAATATTGTTTTGATTTAGTCATGTGTGAAACTGTTTATTACTGTATGTCATAGTCTTTTTGGAATTGAATGAAAGTACAGTGTTTATTGTAAATTCATGCAAACAGGAACCTGGTAGCGCTCTATAGAGCAGATGTAAACACAGAGCTCTGTTACTTGTAGTGTGCAGTCCTTATGGTGCTGTAGTATATCCATTTTAGAGGGCATTTGCTGCTGTGCTGTTGATCCAGGTGCAAGCAGTTTACCTGGCTGGAGATTTCCGAGGTGTTTCACATTTGTGAATCAGCACTCCACTGTCAGAGCCAGGAGCATGCTGGGAGGAAGTTGATGTGCTGTGTCTTTGACCACATCTTACGTGATGCTCAACTCTCAATTTAGGCCACATCCACCCTGTGCGCCCCACACCTTGCCACCCCAACCAGGCTTACTGTCACTCACACAATCCATTTTAGTCCACTCAGGGAGTCCTGAGTTCCATATCCTCATTTATCCAGGCTGAATACATAAATTCAATTACTAGGCCTCTACATGCCACATCATGAAGTTGTCGAAATCAAAACAATGAATCTTCAAAGAAGTCCTAACTGAACACACTTCAGTTGAAACATTAGGGTGTTTTTTATTATTTAAATCAGGGCTGTTCAATGTCAGTCCTGGAGAGACATAAAAACCACTTCTGGTTTTCATCCTCTCCTAATAAAGGACTCTTTCAGACCTGGAACACCAGGTGAGTGCAATGAACTACCAGGTAGAAAAACAGAATCCAGTTTAGGCCTTCCAGGACCGGAATTGAACAGCGCTGATTTTAAATGTTCACATTTAGTATTCTCAACCATATTAACAGCAGGTCGATAGAAATAGACATAATTGCCAAGGTGTCATAAGTCTGTTTTCCACAGTAGCCCCACCTGCCTCTCTGACCCTCTCCTCCATATTCTGCAGGTGAAGGCAAGAACCTGGGTCCCTGTTCGGGGCCCAACCGACAGCGTGACCTCTGCACCTTCTGCACCATCAGCCTGGACCAGGAGGAGGTGTTCCGGACCAAGGTGTTTGACAAGAGCCTCAGGTAACAACCATTTAGTAGTATTATATAGCCTATGCCATTTAACAGATTATTTTATCCAAAGCGACACAGCCCTGTGCATACATTTTACGTATGGGTCGCCCAGGGATCAAACCCACAACCCTGGTGTTGCTATGGCAATGCTCTACCAACTGGGCCACAATCTCCCTCCATCATCAGAGACTTGTCCCGAAGCCACTCCTGCGTTTTCTTGGCTGTGTGCTTAGGGACGTTGTCCTGTTGGAAGGTGAACCTTCACCCCAGTCTGAGGTCCTGAGTGCTCTGGAGCAGGTTATCATCCAGGATCTCTCTGTACTTTGCTCCATTCATCTTTCCTTTGATCCTGACTAGTCTCCCAGTCCCTGCCTCTGAAAAACATCCCCACAGCATGATGGCCAGGTTTCCTCCAGATGTGACGCTTGGCATTCAGGCCAAAGAGTTCAATCTTGGTTTCATCAGACCAGAGAATGTTGTTTGTCATGGTCTGAGAGTCCTTTAGGTGCTTTTTGGCAGACTCCAAGCAGGCTGTCATGTGCCTTTTACTGAGGAGTGGCTTCCGCTTGGCCACTACCATAAAGGCTTGATTGGTGAAGTGCTGCAGAGATGGTTGTCCTTCTGGAAGGTTCTAAAATCTCCACAGAGGACCTCTGGAGCTCTGTCAGAGTGACCATCAGGCTTTTTGTCACCTCACTGACCAAGGCCCTTCTCCCTCGATTGCTCTGTTTGGACAGGCAGCCAGCTCAAGGAAGAGCCTTGGTGGTCCCAAACGTCTGCCATTTAAGAATGATGGAGGCCACTTTGTTCTTGGACCTTCAATGCCCCAGAAATGTTTTGGTACCCTTTCCCAGATCTGTGCCTCGACATAATCCTTTCTCGGAGCTCTACGGACAATTCCTTCGTCCTCATTGCTTGGTTTTTGCTCTGACATGCACTGTCAGGGATCTTATATAGACTGATGTGTGCCTTACCAAATCATGTCCAATCAATTGAATTTACCACAGGTTGACTCCAATCAAGTTGTAGAAACATCTCAATGATGATGATCAATGAAAACAGGGTACACCGAGCTCAATTTCGAGTCTCATCGCAAATGGTCTGAATACTTATGTAAATAAGGTATTTCTGTTTGTTACATGTTAATACATTTGCAAAGATTTATAAAAACCTGTTTTTGTTTTGTCATTATGGGGTACTGTGTGTAGATTGATGAGAAAAACAATTAATTGAATCCATTTTAGAATAAGGCTAATGTAACAAAATGTGGAAAAAGTCAAAGGGTCTGAATACTTTCCAGCACACCCTGCAAGAACAGGGCAGTGAAGATGTTGCTCTTGTCATGTTAGCCTATGTTGCACTACTGTCATGGTTGCTGGCATGAGGTGATATCATTTGATGTGTAACATCCTCTTCCTGCAGGGCCCAGATCTTTTTGCATTGATCATTTTGTGTCAGATGTCATCATGCAGGCCAATAAGTATCCTTTCCTTACCATCTCTCCTAATGTTGAAATGTTTTTCATGATCGATGTGGTGTCATGTAACACCATTGAAAACTTAACACTTTAGCTTATATGTTTATTGTAACCTGGAGATGACCAGGACTGCCTCCCCAACTAGAGACACAGCTTGAGTCCAGGAAGAACAGAAGGACTGAGTTGTTTGTGTGGGCGTAGTGTCAGTTGGGCAACACCAGACGAGGACAATATTAGCAAGGCTAAGTCGTCTACGAAGAGAGCAGCCATATTTGATTTGAAATTAACTATGCTGCTTACAAGCTCCCCATTCAGAGAGATGTGTGGGGGAGATGGACACGGGTAGAACCTTGTTCATCTCACTGTAAATACACGGTGCTCGTCTTCTCTAGGTATTTCACAACTGATAGCTTTTTTTTTTTTTTTTTTTTTTTACTCTACTGTTGCGAACCCGCCGTTCAAAGGGCTCCTTTTACTGTGTCTAAGGAAGTGTATCCTCCCACGCTCTCTTTCTCGCTCTCCCTCTCTCTCTCTCTCTCTCTCTCTCGATGCATGGCCTTTCATATGGCTTTAAGACTTGTAGAATCTCTCTCTCTGCAGAATCCCAAGGATGTTTCCTCCTGCCACTGTCATGTTGCACAAAGTTGTCATGTGAAAACAATTGTAGTGTAGTGGCTATACCACATTACTCTATTTCTGGGGATGTTAAAGGAAAATACCACTCAAACTATAGAAAACTTTTCAAAATACAGCAAGAGGCACTGTACAATGATACTATGACACTTTCTGCATTTTCGAAGTTCTATATCTTGATTGCTGAAAAGCAAAACATTTGGAACTGTATCAAATGTGGACTAATGAAGCAAATACCAAAATATTTTGAGTGGAATTTTTCTTTAAGGTTAGGATGTGTTCTGTTGAATCTAGGGTTTATCCATTATGCCGATTCTGTTGCAAAACGTTTCTTAAATGGAATTGAACTAAGCGAAATTGGGAGGGACCTACCTACCTGAATTTGTCCAATAGAAACTTGTTTTCTTTGAAAAACCCAACTGTTTGGACTAATGCTTACACCCGTGTTCTGTCTGAGAGGGAGGGAATGGGAGATCGAAAGAGGAGAGTGTGTGTGTGTGTGATCGAAAGAGGAGATATTGTGTATGTGTGTGGAGGCTACAAGTGCGTAATTCCATGTGATTATGTGCACAAACTGGAGGATGCGTGGGTGTCTGCAGCCTGGAAGTGTTGCCAAACCCTCACTGTGGAAATGACAGGCAAAACATTTCACCAACCATGCAATACTGCATAGAGGGTAGCCTTACTTGAACACTGCTTTTATGAACAGATCATAGTGTTATTAGCACTGTTTGATTTTATCAAGATCATGGAACAAATATCTGTCAGTTGTCCTGTTTTCATACTAGTCTGTCATACACCTGCTAGCCACGCTTAAACCTGCTTAGCTTCTACTGTTTTGAGAAGGCTGCATAATGGTGCAGCTAACAGCCATTCTGGCTTCTCTTTACATAAAATAGGCCTCATACCAAGGTAACAATGTAGCATAATAACCATGTAACAGGCTAGTAACTATGCAGTTATGGTACATTACCATAAATGTATTGTCTTGGAAAATATAAGTGGCAAGTATGTAACTGTCTGTTACGCTCAGGGCTCTTGCTCAATTGTCTTAAAACATCTGTCCTCGCCTCCATTATATGTATCTGAAAGAACTGACCAGGTGAAGCCAGCCTAGTGATGCACTTCCACCATATTGTTTTCACCTAGCAACTCTTTTCCCATCTGTGAAATTGATGGGGAGGAGAGAATGGATTTAAGCAGTTGAGATTGGGCTCAGGACTGATAGCGAGACTCAATCTAAAAAATAAAATACAAATCTAATAGGACAAGGTTAGGTTGCAACAGCTCCTTTTCAAAACATTCTCTCCTGTCGGCCCATGCCTTTTACTGAACACAAATGACCCCGGTCAGAGCTGGATGGTACAGCTGCTTGGCACCCTCTTGGTCTGCTCTTCCAAGCCACTTGTATGCTGGTCAGTCTGTCCTAGGAGACCTGGCCATCACAGCGCTAGGCTATATTTAGCACCTGCTGTTTAATGATTGCTGATGGAGGGCGGTCTATGCATAAGGCCTTGGTTTGTGTTGTCATCGGTGTGTTGTCTTCTGTCCTTTCAAAAAGTAGCCTGGTCCCAGATCTGTTTGTCTTGCCAGCTCCTTGTCACAAGTTGTTTGGCAAAACTCCAAAAACTGTTCTAGGATCAGGCTAATCAGTCATAAACCTTTTTCAATCAAAAGCCAACAAAGTTTTCAGTAAATGTTCCCTTTCCACAGAGGTCAGCCTGTTCTCTGAACGTAGCCTAAAGATGGCGTTTTGCTCTTCACAAATACAACTTCCTGTGTGGTTGTTTTTCAGCCCTTTCTATGGCGAGGACTTCTACTTTGAGATCCCACGACCATTTCAGTGTTTGTCCTTCTACGTATTCGCCAAGGGTGTTTTTCAAAGGGACCTGCCTGTCGGTGAGTAGGAACTGACACGCACTCGTGTGTGTGTGTGTGTGTGTGTGTGTGTGTATATATATATATATACACACACACAGCTACCCTATGCTTTCAGCTGGATGATTTCCAAGTATGTTGACTTCTGTCTGTCCATGTGTGTTTTCAGGGAAAGTGTCCATCCGGAAGGAGGAACTGTGTAAATTCAGTGGGAAGGAGCACTGGTTTGGCCTGCAGCCCGTGGACCCTAACTCTGAAGTCCAGGTGGGTGTCAGTCAGACAGTGTTCAGACATCTTTCTATGCACCCAATTGGTTTGGGGAGAAAAGCTCATCTTCTAGTCATTGTGCTACTTCTTGTATGCGGTCATTCAGCCGCCATAAGTGTGTCCAATGCTATTGATTGTAGTTAGTCACCAGTCAGACATTTGGCTTGGTCCAACTGTCTCTGTAGCAGACACCACCTCCTCACATCCTGTTGTATTCTCTCTATGCTGAGAGGCTTGGTAACTGGGCTGAGAGGCTTGGTAACTGGGCTGAGAGGCTTGGTAACTGGGCTGAGAGGCTTGGTAACTGGGCTGAGAGGCTTGGTAACTGGGCTGAGAGGCTTGGTAACTGGGCTGAGAGGCTTGGTAACTGGGCTGAGAGGCTTGGTAACTGGGCTGAGAGGCTTGGTCACCGGGCTGAGAGGCTTGGTCACCGGGCTGGGAGGCTTGGTCACCGGGCTGGGAGGCTTGGTCACCGGGCTGGGAGGCTTGGTCACCGGGCTGGGAGGCTTGGTCACCGGGCTGGGAGGCTTGGTCACCGGGCTGGGAGGCTTGGTCACCGGGCTGGGAGGCTTGGTCACCGGGCTGGGAGGCTTGGTAACCGGGCTGGGAGGCTTGGTAACCGGGCTGGGAGGCTTGGTAACCGGGCTGGGAGGCTTGGTAACCAAGCTCATTGGTTGGCTTTCACCTAGTCATTTCTTTCAGATTAGTGATGAGGAGAGGATGCACTTTTTTAGAAAATTGAGAAAATGTTTTTCTGATGTCAGGACTTCTGGCTCAAAGTGTGGGGGGGGTCTTCCGCTGTCTGAGGGTATCCATTTGCTGGTCTTACACTCAAATTGACTTGATTTGATGCTCTCTTTAAGCGTCTGCCCTGGCTGAAAAGCTACGGTTACATAATGGTTTAACCCGGTGGTGAATATTTTTTTTTTTTTGTTCTTGAGTGATGAGAAGATTTTAGGACACTGAAATCTGTCGGAGAACTGTCTGAAATAACCCTGTGTCCTACTGCCACAGCATCCTGAACAAACCTAAGCCAGCAGACATGTTACCCAATCACTGTAGGTTGTGTAGGACAGTTCCATGTAACCCTATTTCACTCCAGTTGTAGCATTTCATGTCTAGCGGGTGCCCTAGTCTGGGCTATTCTGAGGAGTGTTTTTCTACAGTAACTCACTCTGAAGAGGACCAGGGCTGCCTCTCCAACAAGAGACACCGCTTGAGTCCAGGAAGAACAGAAGGACACTGAGCCGAGTTGGCTGTGTGTGTGTGTGTGTGTCAGTTGGGCAACACCAGACGAGGACAATATTAGCTAGGCTAAATCCTCTACAAAGAGGATATTTGATTTGAAATGAACTATGCTGCTTACAAGCTCCCCATTCAGAGAGATGTGTGGGGGAGATGGACACGGGTAGAACTTAATGTTTCTGGTTCCAGTCTCGCTGTAAACACGGTGCTCGTCTTCTCTAGGTATTTCACAACGCACAGCATTTAATTTTTTTAAATTTACTGTTGCAAACCCGCCGTTCAAAGGGCTCCTTTTACAGTGTCTAAGGAAGTGTATCCTCCCACACTCTCCCCTGTCTCTCATTCTTTCGCTCTCTCTCATTTGCTCTCTACCCCTTTCTTTACTTTTCTCTTTAGCTCTCTCTACTCTCTCTCTCTCTAACTGGTCTTTCTCTCTCTCTCTACTCTCTCTCTCTCTAACTGGTCTTTCTCTCTCTCTCTCTACTCTCTCTCTCTCTCTCTAACTGGTCTTTCCCTCTCTGCCTCTGCAGAATCCCAAGGTTGTTACCTCCTGCCACTGTCACGTTGTACAAAGTTGTCATATGTGAAAACAATTGTAGCGGAGTGGCCCTAGTCTAGGCTATCATGAGGAGTGTTTGCTACAGTGACTCACTCCGAAGTAGGTGTTCTAAGTCTTGTTACATCAGTGATGGACTGCAGTGTGCTTGTGTTCTCTCTCTCTCTCTGAGAAAGGGTTTGAAATTGATGTAGCAACTGAGTGCAGTTGGCAGTCGGTGAGAAGAGCAGGAGTGAGTTCGAGGTGGTTGTGTGGTTGTTGGTACAGATTGGAGTATGTTGAAGTTGCCCTTTTAGAAGTCCCCTGTTTCTGGGTTTCCTGGCCTAATGCTTAAGTTTAGGGCTTGGGGAGGGTAATCTGTTCCTAGATCTGAGCCAAGTGGCTACTTGTACGTGGACCTGATATTACAGTACAATACAGGCCAAGACATGTTTTGAAGGTGTGTGGCAGTGATTTCAGTTGATTTCATTAGGGCATGTGTCAAAAAAACCTTTGTCCAGGTAGTTCTTCCCTGTTACAGTTCCTTTGTTTGGTGTCTGATAAACATGACCCTGGTGACATTAGCTCAGCCCAGCAGGCATGCCAGGGTAATTCTCACCATGTTTGCCAAGGCTTATCTTCCATTAGCGACCACGTAAGCGACAACAATCACTATCTGAGCTCAACTCGTAATGTACTGCGGAGGGGAGAGTGAGTGCTCGCTGGTATTTTTTTGTTTTGTTTTTGTTCTTTCTGCCTCTTTCTGACACTTCCGAAGGCGAGGCAGCAGCCTTCACCACATCCGACCTGATAAAGACTGAGCGTTGGTTCACATGACAGCAAGCTGTGGCTTATCACACACCCTGATGCACACACAACCACTACTAACCTGAAGCCACCATAGAGAAAGACTGGGGAGGTTAGGAGTCAGCCAAAGACCTTACTCATATCCACCACTTTAGAATGAATGTTTAACTCATTCATAGAGTAGGCTGCACTATGAATGTAACCTAACCTCTAAAAGTCCATTATAAACGTATGTTCAGAGAGGACACCTTTGAACCAGGCCTCTCTTTTGTAGTACCCCTTGTTACAGCAGCCATGGCTTATTTAGAATGTCTTGTGAATAGATTCATATAATAGATGAATTTGACTCATCTGGTAACTTTGACTTGCAAAATACTGTGCTCTACCTGTACCTCTCCCTCTGAGAGTGAATGAAGGAATGGGACACTCCTACTCAACTTTTTTCCCCTTTTGTTTTCATATAGTACTCATTTGCATAGGATCTGGCATTTATCACCAATGTTGATAAGAGAAACACTGACAAAATCCTGTTGACTTTCAGTATGCTCTGATATTGTGACGTCTCTCCTTCTAGGGAAAGGTCCACCTGGAGATGCGTCTGAATGAACTGATCATAGAGAACGGCTCCATGTGCCAGCAGCTACTGGTCCGGTGAGTATACTGATCCAGGGTCAGATTGTTTTCTTCTCCCTAGTGGGTAAGGTTAGGATGAGGGGATAATATTATCTGATCCTAGATCTGTGGTTAGGGGCACCTACTACCTCAAGAAGCATTGGAGGACTTTAACACAAGTACATTAACATATGTGGACTTTCTCTATGCAGTCTTATTTGCTGTCAATACAGCCTTTTGTTTCTGGCTTTGTCTGGGCTAGATCACCCAACGCCATAAAGCCTCCTAGTCAGGCACCAACAGGCTCTAAGGAGCCAGAGACCCAACCATGGTTTACCCTCTCTTCCGTTCCCTTACCGCAGCTGTTTTCTCCTACTCTGGAATTCACCTCTGCTGTGTTCATTTTCAACATCCTCCAGTCGACACATACACACACTGTACAGACTCACGGCTCTCACAAACAACCTGTGTCTCCTCTGTTGGAGTTTTGACAGTGCATCCTACTGTAGTGCTGTCCCTGAGCACTTCCTTTGGCATTGCGTGTATGTTTGTGCATTTCCAAGAGATCGTCATCTCGTGAGTGTTAGTCAGTGGATGATGTTGTTGCTCGTCGGCACTCATTCAAACCGCGGTGAGCAGGTTAATGAGGAGGAAGTGATGGCATCTCAACAGGAAACTGCTCTAGCACTGCTCCCACCTCTGTGGCCGCTGGTTTCTCAAAACCACGGTGTGTCATCGATACCTCTTCACTGTTAATGGCCCTCTACCCTGCCCTGTCACTGTGGGAGGATTAGGGTGGCAAAGCTAACGCTCATTTACCAAAGTTACCAGTATCTTTGATAATTGCCATATTTTCTGTTAATCTATGGTGACTTGGGCAATTTATACTTGAATAACTTTTTATTTTTAAGTATTCACTGTTAATATACACTGAGTGTACAAAATATTCAGAATACCTGCTCTTTCCATGACAGACTGACCAGGTGAAAGCTATGGTCCCTTATTGATGTCACTTGTTAAATCCACTTCAGTCAGTGTAGATAAAGGGGAGGAGACAGGTTAAAGAAGGCTTTTTAAGCCTTGAGACAATTGGGACATGGATTGTGTATGTGTGCCATTCATAGGGTGAATGGGCAAGACTAAACATTTAAGTGCCTTTGAATCAGGGGAGGTTGAAGGGGAGGACGGCTCATAATGATTTACATTTACATTTAAGTCATTTAGCAGACGCTCTTATCCAGAGCGATTGTGCTTTCACCTTATGACATCCAGTGGAACAGCCACTTTACAATAGTGCATCTAGGTCTTTTAATGAAGGCAAGGTATTCCTTAAAAGGTGGGGTTTCAGGTTTCCGGAAGGTGGTGATTGACTGCTGTTGAGGGATCATTGGGGGCCAGAGCAGCGAACAGTTTTGACTGGGCTGAGCGGGAAATTTAATGTACAGTCAAAAGGTTGGACTCACCTACTCATTCAAGGGTTTTTCTTTATTTTTACTATTTTCTACATTGTAGAATAATAAAGACATCAAAATGATTAAAAACACATGGAATCATGTAGTAACCACAAGTGTTAAATCAAAATATATATTTTATTCTTCAAAAGTTGCCACCCTTGCTTTCTCTCAAACAGCTTCACCTGGAATCCTTTTCCAACAGTCTTGTAGGCATTCCCACATATGCTGAGAACTTGTAGGCCGCTTTCCCTTCACCTCTGCGATCCAACTCATCCCAAACCATCTTGATACAATACTTTAGATTCAAAGGTACCAAAAAGTACAGTAAAAATTACTTCCATCTCTGGAAACCAAAAAAAATAAACAAGATAAAATAAAAACGGTGGGGGGATTGTGTCTGGGGATTGTGTAGGCCAGGTCATCTGATGCAGCACTAATCACTCTCCTACTTGATCAAATAGCTCTTACACAGCCTGGAGGTGTGTTGGGTCATTGTTGTTGAAAAACAAATGACAGTGGGACTAAGCCCAAACCAGATGGGATGGCATAAAGCTGTAGAATGCTGTGGAAGCCATGCTGGTTAGTGTGACTTGAATAAATAAACAATGACATTGTCAACAGCAAAGTAAACCATCACATCTCCTCCTCCATGCTTCACGCTGGGAACCACACATGCAGAGATAATCTGTTCATCTACTCGTCTCACAAAGACATGACGCTCAGATCAAAAAATCTCAAATTTGGACTCATCAGACCCAAGGACAGATATCCACCGGTCTAATGTCCATTGCTCGTGTTTCTTGGCCCAAGCAAGTCTCTTCTTCTTATTGGTGTCCTTTAGTAGTGGTTTCCTTGCAGCAATTCGACCATGAAGGCCTGATTCACGCAGTCTCCTCTGAACCGATGATGTTGAGATGTGTCTGTTTCTTGAACTTTGTGAAGCAATTATTTGGGCTGCAAGTTCTAAGGCTGGTAACTCTACTGAACTTTTGCATCAGAAGTAACTCTGGATCTTCCATTATTGTGGTGGTCCTTAAAGTAATGTTGGACTGTTGTTTCTCTTTGCTTATTTGAGCTGTTATTGACACCATATGGGTCTTTTACCCAATAGGGTTAGTATGCCACAATCATCTACCTTGTCACAACACAACTGATTGAGGATTCCGCTTGAGACAACATCCGGTGAAATTGCAGAGTGCAAAATATATTTTTTAAAAATTAGAAATATTTAACTTTCATGCATTCACAAGTGCAATACCACATAAAGTTTAAGACTCCATAATGTTTCATCATTAGATGCTACAAGGCTCCTTTAAGACTCCATAATGTTTCATCATTAGATGCTACAGTCCTCCTTTAAGACATCATGTTTAGAATGTGTCTGGAAATCCTTCGGTTTTAATAATATTTTATAATAATAATGTTATAATAGGTAATAACTAAGTTTAATAACTAGGGTTAATACCTGCCTGGCAAGACCAACAAAATATTTATTTAGCCCTCTCTAACAATACCGCTACAGAATTAGCATAGTAGGCCATGTAACTTAACCTGTAGTGACACCCAGCCCGTGAACGGGACCGTTACCATCATCTGACACTAATTAGCATAACGCAACGGACATAAATGAAATATATTGGAACACAGCTTTGCCTTTTTGTTAATCACCCTGTCATCTCAGATTTTCAAAATATGCTTTACAGCCAACGCTAGACAAGCATCTGTGTAAGTTTATCATAGCCTAGCATAGCATTATGCCTTGCTAGCAGCAGGCAAACTTGTCACGGAAATCAGAAAAGCAATCAAATTAAATGATGTTTTCACTCACGAGACTCCCAGGTAGACAGCCAAAGTTCATTTTTTCCCAAAATATTATTTTTGTAGGCGAAATAGCTGATCAAATCAAATGTTATTTGTCACATGCGCCGAATACAACCGGTGTAGACCTTACAGTGAAATGCCGACTTACAAGCCCTAAACACTTTAAAAAAAAAACATTGTTGGTTAACTTAAAATTGAAAATAATAGTAACATTTAATTAAACAGCAGCAGTAAAATAATAATAGCAAGGCTATATACAGGGGGTACTGGTACAGAGTCCATGTGCAGGGGCTATCATGGTCGGTCCTCCTTTTCCTGTAGTCCACAATCATCTCCTTTGTCTTGATCACGTTGAGGGAGAGGTTGTTGTCCTGGCACCACACGGTCAGGTCTCTGACCTCCTCCCTATAGGCTGTTTCATCGTTGTCGGTGATCAGGCCTACCACTGTTGTCATCGGCAAACTTGATGGTGTTGGAGTCATGCCTGGCCATGCAGTCATGGGTGAACAGGGAGTACAGGAGGGGACTGAGCACGCACCTCTGAGGGGCCCCTGTGTTGAGGATCAGCATGGCAGCTGTGTTTCCTACCCTTACCACCTGGAGGCGGCACATCAGGAAGTCCAGGATCCAGTTGCAGAGTGAGGTATTTAGTCCCAGGGTCCTTAGCTTAGTGATGAGCTTTGAGGGCACTATGCTGAGCTGAGCTGTATTCAATTAATAGCATTCTCACATAGGTGTTCCTTTTGTCTATGTGGGAAAGGGCAGTGTGGAGTGCAATAGAGATTGCATCATATGTGGCTCTGTTGGGGCGGTATGCAAATTTGATTGGGTCTAGGGTTTCTGTGATAGTGTTAATGTGAGCCATGACCAGCCTTTCAAAGCATTTCATGGCTACAGACGTGAGTGCTACGGGTCGGTAGTCATTTAGGCAGGTTACCTTAATGTTCTTGGGCACAGGGACTGGTGGTCTGCTTGAAGCATGTTGGAATTACAGACTCAGTGAGGGAAAGGTTGAAAATGTCAGTGAAGACATTTGCCAGTTGGTCAGCGCATGTTCGGAGTACATGTCCTGGTAATTCCTGTGGTCCTGCGGCCTTGTGAATGTTGACCTGTTTTAAGGTCTTACTCACATCGGCTTCGGAGAGCGTGATTACACAGTTGTCCGGAACAGCTGATGCTCTCATGCATGCTTCAGTGTTACTTGCCTAGAAGCGAGCATAGAATTAATTTAGCTTGTGTCACTGGGAAGCTCTCGGCTGTGCTTCCCTTTTATAGCCTGTAATAGTTTGCAAGCTTCCGAAGAGCGTCTGAGCCGGTGTAGAAGGATTCCTTCTTAGTCCTGTATGGGCGCTTTGCCTGTTTTATTGTTCGTCCAAGGGCAGAGTGGGAATTACTTTAAGCTTCCAAGTTAGAGTCCCTCTCCTTGAAAGCGGAAGCTCTACCCTTTTAGCTCAGTGCGGATGTTGGCTGTAATCCATGGCTTCTGGTTGGGGTATGTACGTACGGTCACTGTGGGGATGACGTCGTCATCATTGCACTTAATTGATGAAGTCAGTGACCGATGTGGTGTACTCCTCAATGCCATTGGAAGAATCCCGGGAACATATTCCAGTCTGTGCTAGCAAAACAGTCCTGTAGCTTAGCCTTTGCTTCATCTGACCACTTTCTTATTGACCGAATCACTGGTGCTTCCTGCTTTAGTTTTTGCTTGTAAGCAGGAATCAGGAGGATAGAATTATGGTCAAATGGAGGGTGAGGAGAGATTTGTACGTGTCTCTGTGTGTGGAGTAAAGGTGGTCTAGAGGTGTTCCCCCCCCTCTGGTTGCACATTTTAACATGCCGGTAGAAATGTGGAAAAACGCCTCTGGTTGAGCGTTTTCCTTTTTTCTTATGGCAGTGTACAGCTCATTGATTGCGTTCTTAGTGCCAGCATCAGTTTGTGGTGGTATATAGACGGCTACGAAAAATACAGATAAACTCTACGTAGATCGTGTCGTCTACAGCTTATCATGAGATACTCTACCTCAGGTGAGCAAAACCTCGAGGCTTCCTTAGATTTTTTGCACAAGCTGTTGTTTACAAATATACATAGACTGTGACACCTTGTCTTACCAGAGGCTGCTGTTCTATCCTGACGAAAAAGCTTAAAACCCGCCAGCTGTATGTTATTCATGTCGTCATTCAGCCACGACTCGGTGAAACATAAGATGTTACAGTTTTCAGTTTCCCGTTGGTAGGATATACGTGATCGTAGTTCGTCTATTTTTATTATCGATTGATTGTACGTTGGCTAATAGGACCGATGGTAGGGGTAGATTACCCTCTCGGCGATGGATCCTTACAAGGCACCCGGATCTTCATCCTCGATACCTCTTTCTCCTGCAAATTACTTGGATGAGGGCCTTGTCGTGCATCTGAAGTAAGTCCTTCCCGTCTGACTCATTGAAGAAAGTGTTCCTCCAGTACGGGGTGAATAATCACTGTCCTGATATCTAGAAGCTCTTTTCGGTCATAAGACACAGTGCCAGAAACATTATGTACAAAATAAGTTACAATTAACGCAAAGAAACACACAAATGGTTACAGGATCGTAAAATGGCAGCCATTTCCTTCGGCGCCATTCTCATTTTTCCCAGCAGCGTTGGTACGGTGAGAATGGAATGGCATAAAACACATGGAAACCATTGTGTTTTATGTATTTGATACCATTCCACATATTCCCCTCCAGCCATTACCACGAGCCCGTCCTCCTCAATTAAGATGTGACAACAACCTCCTATGCTTTGAACGGGGTATGGTATTTTGTGCCAGGGCGCACGGGTTTGTGTCAAGAACTGCAACGCTGCTGGGTTTTTGACGCTCAACAGTTTCCTGTGTGTATCAAGAATGGTCCACCACCCGAAGGACATCCAGCCAACTTCACACAACTGTGGGAAGCATCCCTGTGGAATGCTTTTCAGCACCTTGTAGAGTCCATTCACTGAAGAATTGGGGGGGGGGGTCTACGCAACTCAATATAAGGAAGTTGTTCTTAATGTTTTTACACTCCGTGTGTGTCCATGAGTTTCTAGTGAATAGACCACATGGTTCAAGAGAATATTGCCTAATTATTAAAAAGCATTAATCAACTATGGCATTATTTTCAATGGACTCTGCAACTCTTCCAGCTTTTTTCACAACTGCCACCAGTTTGATGGCAAAAAACGTGCTAAACAAATACATATTGACATAGTGAAATAGGTGTGTAAAATATGTATTTTATATATTAAACTCCAATGCTTTTAAAGGTTATGGTTTCTTTAGGATGAATGTTTTACAGGTTTGTCATTCAATTGTTATTATTTAATTGTTTTACATGTGATAAGGCCTCACAGGGCCAGAGATAATTAGACGTGTGATAATCTGAAGTACCCAAAAACGCCACTAAATTACATTTTATAAAATCCCCCCCCCAAAACTTGAAAGTTATCAAAATTCTTGTAGTTTACTGGTAAACTTACAAAGTTTACAGTAATATACCCTCCCTTTGCAACCCTAGGGAGGACACACACAGGCACACACACTTGCGTCACTTTGTGCAGTGTTGTTGTCTGTCACTGCTACACGCACTGACTTGGCTATGGGGATGTCATTCTTACAGCATCATAGATAGCTGTTTATTAGTCCCATGGCTGAGTGAGTGGTTTGGGAATATTGTCATGACACCCTATGCCCAAGACAAACCATGCCTACACTTCCTGTCTTTCTGCCTGTCTCTTATCTGACAGTTGGCTAATTTGTTATTCATTTGTTCATTCATTCACAATTTTGGTTGCGTCCTGTGATACTAATTTGCATTGCATCCTGTCTAGTGTTTACCTAGCCCTTATTCTGGAAATATGACCTGCCCAGTCAGGATGTGCTGCTACCCTCAATCGAGATTTGTTTTGTCAGTTGGTTACTTGTTGTAAAAGTGTACTAGCCTTACTTTAAAAATAAAATACAAAAATAACTTGACAACTTAACATCTCCAGCACCACCAGAACATCAACATGCACTATATACAGTGCATTCAGACCCCTTGACCCTTTCCACATTTTGCTACGTTACAGCCTTATTCTAAAATGAATTAAATGGTTTGTTTACCCCATCAATCTACACAGGTCCAGGACCAGGTCTCTCTTGGAAAAGAGATGTTATCTCAATGAGAAAAGAACCTGTATAAATAAAGGTAACAAAAATAAATAAAACTCACAATACCCCATAACGGTAAAGCAGAAACACGTTTTTAGACATTTTTACAAAAAATATCAAAAATAAATTGACCACGTTTACATAAGTATTCAGACCTTTTACTCTGGACTTTGTTGAAGCACATTTGGCAGCTATAACAGCCTCGAGTCTTCTTGGGTATGATGCTACAAGCTTGGTACACCTGTATTTGGGGAGTTTCTCCCATTCTTCTCTGCGGATCCTCTCAAGCTCTGTCAGGTTGGATGGGGAGCATTGCTGCACAGCTATTTTTCAAGTATCTTCAGAGATGTTCGATCAGGTTCAAGTCCGGGCTCTGGCTGGGCCACTCAAGGACATTCAGAGACTTGTCCCGAAGCCACTCCTGTGTTGTCTTGGCTGTGTGCTTAGGGACGTTGTCCTGTTGGAAGGTGAACCTTCACCCCAGTCTGAGGTCCTGAGTGCTCTGGAGCAGGTTATCATCCAGGATCTCTCTACTTTGGTCTGTTCATCGTATCCTCCTGACTAGTCTCCCAGTCCCTGCTGCTGAAAAACATCCCCACAGTATGATGCTGCCACCACCATGCTTCACCCTAGGGTTGGTGCCAGGTTTCCACCGGACGTGACACTTGCATTCAGAGTTCTTAGTTTCATCAGACTAGAACCTTGTTTCACATGGTCTGAGAGTCTTGAGGTGCCTTTTGGCAAACTCCAAGTGGGCTGTATTGTCTATTTTTACTGTGGTGTGGCTTCTGCCTGGCCATTTTACCATAAAGGCCTGATTGATGGAGTGCTGCAGAGATGGTTGTCCTTCTGGAAGGTTCTCCCATCTCCACAGAGGAACTCTAGAGCTCTGTCAGAGTGACCATCGGGTTCTTGATCACCTTTCTGAACAAGGCCCTTCTCCCCCGATTGCTCAGTTTTGCCGGTTGGCCAGCTCTAGGAAGAGTCTTGGTGGTTCCAAACTACTTCCATTTAAGAATGTAAGCCACTGTGTTTTGGGGGACCTTCAATACTGCAGACATTTTATGGTACCCTTCCCCAGATCTGTGCCTTGACCCAATCCTGTCTCGGAGCTCTACGGACAATTCCTTCGAACTCATGGCTTGGTTTTTGCTCTGACATGCACTGTCAACTGGGATTGCAAAACTCATACTTGAGTAAAAGTAAACATACTTTTTTTTTTTTAATGCCTCAAGTGAAACTCATCCAGTAAAATACTACTTGAGTAAAAGTCTAAAAGTATTTGGTTTGAAATATACTTAAGTATCAAAGTAAAAGTATAAATAATTTAAAATGTCTTATTAATCAAACCAGACAACACTTTTTTGAGAGCCAGGGGCACAGTTCAACACTCAGACAAATTTCACAAACAAATCATTTGTGTTTAGTGAGTCTGCCAGATCCGTAGGGAAGACCAGGGATGTTCTCTTGATAAGTGAATTAGACTATTTCTGTCCTTGCAAGTATTAAAAATGTCAGGAGTACTTTTGGGTGTGAGGGTAAAATGTAAGGGGTAAAAAGTACATTTATTTTCTTTAAGAATGTAGTAAAGTCAAAGTAGTCAAAAATAAATGGTAAAGTACAGACCCAAAACAACTATTTAAGTAGTACTTAGTATTTTCACTTAGGTACTTTACATCACAGATTTCTAGTCTCAAAGCAGAGGGTCTGAATATTTACACCACCGTTCAAAGGTCGAGGTCATTTAGAATGCTCTTTTTTTTCCCATTAAAATAACATCAAATTGATCCGAAATACAGTGTAGATGTTGTAAATGACTAATGTAGCTGGAAATGGCTGATTTTTTTTTTTTAATGGAATATCTACATAGATGCACAGAGACCCATTATCAGCAACCATCACTCCTGTGTTCCAATGGCACGTTGTGTTAGCTAATCCAAGTTTATCATTTTAAAAGGCTAATTGATCATTAGAAAACCCTTTTGCAATTATGTTAGCACAGCTGAAAACTGTTGTTCTGATTTTTAAAGAAGCAATACAACTTTAGAGCATCAGGAGCATCAGCATTTGTGGGATCGGTTACAGGGTCAAAATGACCAGAAACAATGCACTTTCATCTGAAACTCTTCAGTCTATTCTTGTTCTGAGAAACGAAGGCTGTTCCATGTGAGAAGTTGCCAAGAAACTGAAGATCTTGTACAACGCTGTGTACTACTCCCTTCACAGAACAGCGCAAACTGTCTCTAACCAGAATAGAAAAAAAGAGTGTGAGGCACAACTGAGCAAGAGGGCAAATTCATTAGTGTCTAGTTTGAGAAACAGATGCCTCACAAGTCCCCAACTGGCAGCTTAATTAAATAGTACTCGCAAAACACCAGTCTCAATGTCAACAGTGAAGAAGTGACTCTGGGATGCTGGCCTTCATGGCAGAGTTGCAAAGAAGAAGCCATATTTCAGACTGGTCAATAAAAAGAAAAGATTAAGATGTGCAAAGGAACACAGAGGGACTTACTGTTGATGTTGACTGGTGTTTTGCGGTTACTATTTAATGAAGCTGCCAGTTGAGGACTTGTGAGGTGCCTGTTTCTCAAACTAGAGACACTAATGTACTTGTCCTCTCGCCTTCAAATTAGTGGATTTGGCTATTTCAGCAACACATGTTGCTGACAGGTGTGTGTATATAATTGAGCACACAGCCATGCAATCTCCATACATTGGCAGTGGAGTGACCTGTACTGAAGAGCTCAGTGACTTTCAACGTGGCACCGTCATAGGATGCCACCTTGTCAACAAGTCAGTTTGTCAAATTTCTGCCCTGCTAGAGCTACCATGGTCAACTGTAAGTGCTATTATTGTGAAGTGGAAACGTCTAGGAGCAACAACGGCTCAGCTGCAAAGTGCTAGGCGACACAAGCTCACAGAACAGGACCCCTGAGTGCTGAAGCGTGTAAAAAATCTGTCCTCGGTAGCAACACTCACAACCGAGTTCCAAACTGCCTCTGGAAGCAACGTCAGCACAAGAACTGGTCGTCGGGAGCTTCATGAAATGGGTTTCCATGGCCGAGCAGCCGCACACAAGCCTAATGTTCAATGCCAAGCATTTGCTGAAGTGGTGTAAAGCTCGCTGCCATTGAACTCTGGAGCAGTTTTAACACGTTCTCTGGAGTGATGAGTCACGCTTCACCATCTGGCAGTCCGACGGACCAATCAGGGTTTGGCGAATGCAAGGAGATCGCTACCTGCCGACTGCATAGTGCCAACGGTAAAGTTTGGTGGAGGAAGAATAATGGTCTGGGGCTGTCTTTCATGATCCGGGCTAGGCCCCTTAGTTCCAGTAAAGGGAAACCTTAACGCTACAGCATACAATGACATTCTAGATCATTCTGTGCTTCCAACTTTGTGGCAACAGTTTGGGGAAGGCCCTTTCCTGTTTCAGCATGACAATGCCTCCATGCACAAAGCGAGGTCCATACAGAAATTATTTGTCTCAATCGGTGTGGAAGAACTTGACTGTCCTGCACAGAGCCCTGACCTCAACCCCATCAAACACGTTTTTGATGAATTGGAACAGCGCCTGCAAGCCAGGCCTAATCGCCCAAAATCAGTGCCCGACCTCACTAATGCTCTTGTGGGGCTGAATGGAAGTCCCTGCAGCAATGTTCTAACATCTAGTGGAAAGCCTTCCCAGAAGAGTGGAGACTGTTCTAGCACCAAAGGGTGGACCAACTCCATATTAATGCCCATGATTTTGGAATGAGCAGATTTTGGGATGAGCAGGTGCCCACATACTTTTGGTCATGTATTGTAAGTGAAAATGGCAAGTTTATATGTTTTGTAGTTAAAAAGATTGAGGAAGATAAGTGTTTCCAATGACATCCTCAACCGATTTTATTAGATCATTAGTAGGTAATGACTACTCATAATTGGTTAAAATCACACAATGCACTGGAAATGTATCTTCCTCTATCTTTTTTTTAACTTCATAACATAGAAATGTGCCATTTTCACATGTTGGTTAGGGGTGGTGCTGGAGGTGATGAATAGGAAGTAAAAAATTGTGACATTTCCCTTTTTAATGAATATACAAAAATGTCATGTGCATGTTTTACAGTTTTTGCAGCATGAATATGTCATCTATGTGGCACATTGTGAGTGGTAGGTCAGATAGTCAGAACAAATTAAATTGATCTGAGAAACGCTAATGTCAATCTCCTGTTGCTTTTGTCTCCCCCAGGATAATAGAATGCCAGGGCTTGCCTCTGATCAGTGGACAGAACTGTGACCCGTATGCCACGGTCTCGCTCGTTGGGCCTGCCAGGTAAGACTCGACTACCGTCCTCTGCAGTGGAACATAATTACGGGCTCACTTCAATTTTAGGCATTATTTAATTTGTTATTCTTTCATATAGACCCCCATGAGAAAGGTTTGAGTATATTTCTGACTCTTCTGTCTCCTTAGGTTTGACCAGAAGAAAACAAAGGTGAAAAAGAAGACCAGTGACCCTCAGTTTGAGGAAACTTTTTACTTTGAGGTAAATGTAATTTACATCTGGCAGCTCATGTCATCTCAGTTTTCTTCCAAATTGAAGAAAACCGACTAAAACAGGAAGGGACAACCAGGACCTGTCCATTAAGAAATGCTCACATTAGTTTTCCATTCCAAAAACATTTCAACCATTTTCCGTTGCATGCCTTAATGAATGCGACTTAGGTGTCTGTCTGATTTTTGACAATTCATGAGTTGTTATTTGCTGGAGAAGACTGTAAATTCCGTCTTGTTGATGTCCCCAGGTCACAAGGCCCAACAGTTACACAAAAAAGTCTCATTTCCAAGTAGAGGAGGAAGACATTGAAAAGCTGGAGATCAAGTGAGTGTGCCATCTCTTCTTGTTTCCTCTTCTTTTCATTCCTCTCTTGTTTTCTTTCCTCTTTCTTCCTTCAATTGTCTCTTATTTTTCCCTCATCTTTCTGCTATGTTCGCTCTTCTCTTCTTTCTTTTACTTCTCTTTTTCCCTCCATTTTCCTTCTGACCTTTGACAGAACATCTGTGGGTTGGTTTTTCCCCACACTGGCAAACAGACCACCATACCTCCATCTCTCTGGAGTGACTTGTCATCTGTAGTCGGGAGAGGGTTTTCAGGGTGTTTTGAATTAAATCAGATTTGATTGTAATTGTGTTTGTCACAACAGGTGTAGTGTGTGTAATGCAAAAATGGTGGTTAAGGATCTGTGGGGGTTGTCTCTGTTTGCATCACTTACAGCGGACTGACACACAGCTCACTGGGTTTACAGTGGGGTAAGACTAGGCTGGGCAGAGAGGTAAACACGCATGCATGACTTTCAGGTTTGGATTTGAGGTGATTTTAATCGCATGTGTATTTTTCAAGTGTACTGCAATTTGTATACTTCACACAGGTAAAGACCAACACTTCAGTGTATTTTGTGTTTGTGTTATATCTATGTGGTTGTGTTTTCTGTGTGTGTCAGTCAGCCAATGGTGAAGTGGTATGTTTGGAAAGGGAAGGGGCATTGGTCCCTTATTTGTAGATAAAATGAAAGTTAACGTGTATTTGCAAATATCACATTCAATTAGTATGTGTGATTGGAATATCTCTCTCTGTGCTCCTCTGCAGAGTTGACTTGTGGAACAATGGGAATTTGGCGCAGGATGTTTTCCTTGGGGAGACGCGGGTATCTGTCAAGATTCTACGAAATGACCACATTCACAGGGCCTGGTAAGAACGGTGGCATCGCAGGTTCACCTCGCACATTTGTCTTCCGAGCCAGGTTTCTCACACTAACTTGGGAGATTTCACGTACTGACACACCAATATGCAAAGGTGCATGTAGCATTCGCATGCCCATAGGAGCCCACTGCTCTCACTTCTAACTACACACTCAAACGCACTGATTGCATCCTAAATGGCACCCTATTCCTTATACGCACTTAATTGGGTGACTTTTACACGCTTCTCTCACATGGACACGTTGTGCACTCACTGTACGCAGCCACACGCCTGTTGCTGCTTCTAATCCCAACCTGAAGAATGTAATCTGACTGCGGCGCTAGCTAGCTATCTGACATGAATGGGCTGATTAGCAGATGACAAGGACAGATACGGGGACGTGACACAGAGGCTCTTACGTACTCCGCTGCTACTCGCCTCGTTTTATCAGCCACCAGAATCCGACGCTCCTACGTCACACCCCTCACAGTGCTGAGTTTCTTTCCGCGTAGATCCATGGATGCTAGATCAGATCTGCACATTGTAGGGCGGCTGTTAAAGAGCTGGGCCAAGTAATCTGGGTAGGAGTACTGCTGATCTAGGATCAGGTTCCCCCCCCCGTCCATATAGTCTTATTCATTATTCATCTGAACAAAAATATAAATGCAACAATTTCAAAGATTTGACTTAGTTACAGTTCATATAAGGAAATTAATATTGAAATAAATTAATTAGGCCCTAATCTACGGCTTTCACATGACTGGGGGGGCCTTGGAGGACATAGGCCCACCCACTGGGGAGCCAGGCCCAGCCAATCAGAACGAGTTTTCCCCCACTAAAGCGCTTTATTACAGACAGAAATACTCCTCAGCACTGATTGGCTGTAAAATGCTCCTATTGATTTCTCCTGCCGGAGCGGCATCTGTTGTTGAACTGGGGAAACTGTTCTGACTTTTATCTAGTGGAAATCGCTCTGTCATTTCCTGGTTGCTAAAATTCGATACTGTTAGCTCAATTTCAGTTTATCTGAGAAAACAAGCACTGAATAGTGTAGGGAATCATTGTACCGTCTAAATTGTAACACAACAAATATAGTTTTTACAGCTGTTTTGTAGCTGGTAGATCAAAACCGAAAGTTGCTTTCGGTTTTGGTCCACCAGCTTTAAACAGTGGTTTCAAACAGCTGTTTTCAAAATGATAAACAATTCTGTGTAGCACCTGGAGATTAACCTGTGCCAGATCCTGTCCCCCAGTCTAGCAACTCTATATCTGTGTTAACTTTTGACCGGTTCCTTCCTTTGTGTCCTCAGACTGCTTTGAACACTACGATGGTGGCGTTCCGTAAACAGTGTGTGTGCGCGCATCTAGGTGATGCGGGATGATGCAGATGCTGATCTATGCGTTTGGCATGAGGGCCTTGAGACTAGTGTGTAGAGAGAGGGAGAGAAAGGGAGAGATGATCGTTACATGCACACTGTAACATACAGACTCACAACTATACAAATATTTAGCAGATGTTATTCCGGGTGTAGTGAAATACTTGTGTTCCTAGCTCCAAAAGTGCAGTAGTATCTAACAATTCACAAAAATATACACACATCTAAAAGTAAAATAATGGAATTAAGAAATGTATAAATATTAGGATAAGTAATGTCGGAGTGGCATTGACTAGAATACAGTTTCTACATATGAAATGAGTATCATTTGCGTCTCACAACTAGGGTTGTGAAATTCTGGTAAATGTGCAACCCAACTCACCACTGTCAAAAACAAAATGTGTCGGTTGGCCATCACTCTGTATAGCTGACTGGGTGTGTTTTTGTTGGGTGTCTTTCCCCTGGTCCACAGGTATCTCCTCCAGCCCAAAGGGAACGGGAAGTCCAAGACAGACGACCTGGGCTCTCTGAGGCTCAACGTAACCTACACCGAGGACAATGTGCTGCCATCCGCCTGCTACACACCGCTCCGCACACTGCTGCTCAAGTCCCCAGACATCAAGGTGCTAACCTCAGACCTGTCTAATTCACATACCTGCTCCTGTCTGTCGGTCTGTCTGAATGGTACATTATGCTCATTAAGGAACTTAAAGGAATTGCTAGTTGATACTTCCAGTCATTGCACTAACGCTAGTTAGCTTTGGCTCGCGAAACTACCTCTAACTTCTGTACTGGACATAAAAATGGGAAGTAGATAAAGGGCATCATTGCCAAAATCTCCAAAGTCTCCCTTAAAGGAAGAAAGTTGTGAGTGTACAATAGAGGACGCGTAGGACCGACAATCGGTCAAACATCGCCCACAGCCCCCACATTGTATTCCACACCGTTGCCAGTAATTTGTGGTGGCTGTATACATGTGGAATTGCAGTCAAACAATAACCATTAGTGGCTGACCAATCATCGCTCACGGTATGGTGCCTTTATCTCTCTCTCTATTTATCGCTCTTCTCCGTCTCAGCCCATCTCGGCGTCAGCGGCCCACATTCTGGGGGACATCTGCAGGGAGAGGTATGAGGCGGTGCTGCCCGTGGTCCGCCTGCTACTCCACCACAGCCGCCTGGTGTCCTTCGTCTCCGCCATCGCTGCCCTGGAGCTGGAGAACACTCAGTGAGTAGTACACACTTCTCCTCGGCCCTATGAGCTCTGGACAAAAGTAGTGCTCATTAAAGTGAATAGGTATGCTGACCTCTGAACCCGGTCTTGTCTGTCTAGGGAGGCCAACACCATTTTCCGTGGCAACTCCCTGGCAACACGCTGCATCGACGACATGATGAAGATTGTAGGGCGGAGCTACTTGACTGTCACCCTGAAGCCTGTATTGGATGAGGTAATGTACATCATATGTTACCTAGGTAATGATGTGAGCAAATTGATTATGTCATAGATTAACACAGATCCTAAGAAGTAAGCCGTGCTATGAACCAAATCATAAAAGCTCATTAACCTAGGAACAACATGTTTGAAAATGCATTCAAAACTCAGCATAACATCTTCAATTTCTTTTGTAGATTTGTGAATCAAACAAAACCTGTGAGATTGACCCGATCAAACTGAAAGAGGGAGATAACGTTGAGGTCAACAAGGTACAGTATACATTTGTCCAGTGCATCGCAAGCTGTCTATCAGTATATTTTGTAGTGGTGGGGTGGTATACAGAATGAAGTGTTAATAAGCGACGTGTGTGTGTGTTCACAACGTGTGTGTCCGTCCTCTCTCCAGGAGAACCTGCAGGGGTACGTTCAGAAGGTGTTCTCGTCCATCACCCAATCCAGCTCCAGCTGTCCCCCGCTCATGTGTGACGTGTTCCGCTCGCTGCGTCAACTGGCCTCCAAGCGGTTCCCAGGTGAGCAGGGCATCACGCGCATCTTTATCCTCTCTACTCACCTTCATCCTACCTCCTCATCCTCAGCATGATTTCAAAATTCCGGAAAACTTTCCAAAGTTCCTGGGTTTAAAAAAAAAAACTCAGTTTGGTGGTTTGCCGAACTTTCCGGGAAAGTTTCTGGAGTTTTGTAACCCTATTCCTCAGTCACAGCTCTCTCATCGATACTTACTGTGCCTCATCACATTAGAGAGAACGTCCACTAACCACAAAAATGTTTCTGAGATGTTTTCATACCGCAAATATCGAGTTGATCTCGTGTAGATCCTGTTATAAGCATTTGTGTACACTGGTCCAGGTCTCTATCCAAAAGAAAAGATGATAGATTAGATACAGAAATATTATGCCAGTCTCTCCCAAGTATTATTTAGTTACTTAATCAGTCTTTTTTTTATATGAAGTATCTTCCATCAGTAAGCAGCATGTTGTAGAGACCATGTCCGCCATGAGGTGGAGCCAGAAGCCTGACTAAAGTGCAGGAGGTTGTCCCGTAGTATGTATGACAGAGGCCCTTCAAGTAAAAGCTAGTGTTGGAGCTTGGTGTAAGTCATGTTCTCATTAACCACCATGCTTATACGAATTGGCACCTTTTTTAAAGGGATAGCTCACCCAAAACAAAAAACAACATCCTTGTTTTCTTACCATTGAGCAGTCAATGGATAAGGACAGGGAGCAAGCCGAGCTTTGGTTTTCTTTTTCCTTCACCTGTCTCCTCCTTCTCTCCCTTCCTCCTCTCCCCTGCAGATGATCCTCATGTCCAGTATTCGGCGGTCAGCAGCTTCGTGTTCCTGCGCTTCTTTGCCGTCGCCGTTCTCTCGCCACACACCTTCCAGCTCCGCCCACACCATCCTGTGAGTACGCCCATATGCCTATATTTTTTTACTTTTGTGTCACATCGGAGGTATCCCTTGTGTTTACGCTGTAGTGATATGGTATAGCTACTTAGACGTGAAGTGCTTCCCCTATATTCATTTAGCAGCGACGCCTCGCATTTCTTCTACTTACCCAGAGTTAGTGCAAGATTCTCATGGATACCATTTTATGTCTGCATGTAGTTTGAAGTTAGCATTTGCTAACTAGCATTAGCACAGTGACTGAATTGCTAACTAGCATTAGCACAGTGACTTGAAGTCTTTGGAAGCAGCTAGTTATAGGAACAGCTAGCAGCAATAGCTAGTTAGCAATGGCTTGCGAAACTACCTTAAACGTCCTTCAAACTGCACACAGAGACAAAAATGGAATCCATGAGTTCATCTGACTCTAGGTAAGTAGCAAAAGGGCTTCATTGCCAAAGTCTTGCACTATCCCTTTTCATGCATTTGAGTAAGATGTTCTTTAAAAATAAAAATCACAGGTGACGACCTCAGTCATTCTACAACAAAACAAGAATTAAACATCCCAAAAGAACATCCCAAATATCACACTCTTCCATGAACAAATCGCTCCAGCAGTGACCACGGCAGCAACAAAGAAAAACAAACATTGAATTCCGGGAAAACCTTTGTAAAGTGGCAGGGTAGCCTAGTGGTTAGAGCGTTGGACTAGTAACCGGAAGGTTGCAAGTTCAAATCCCCGAGCTGACAAGGTACAACTCTGTCGTTCTGCCCCTGAACAGGCAGTTGTTAACAGGCAGTTGTTCCTAGGCCGTCATTGAAAATAAGAATTTATTCTTAACTGACTTGCGTCGTTAAATAAAGGTAAAATAAAAAGTAGGCTAGGTTAACGACAATGGCTAAACCAAGCTTGAAACATCAGCCAACTGTTTTATAATAAAGTTGCACTAGGTCTAGCCTTCTACTGAATTTTTAGCCAAGTTATTCTAATGAATCCCATGTAGCCTATGATATTACTGTGTTGGCATGATTAGCATATTCCCATGTCATTTATTAGTAAATGTACCTGTACTGTAGCCTAAATGTTAGAATTTGGTCCTACAGGTGATAGGCCTATTTTTTTTGTGCAAAATCCCAGGACTATCCTTTCACTTAGATTACTGCAGTAAGCCCATACCCAAGTTCTCTTAAGGGATCTGTGGTTGAACATGAGCATCGCTAAAAGCATTTCAGACCATTTAAATACAGTAAGAGTCTGTGAAATGATATTTACTCCAGAAGTACATGCTCATTGGTCCTTAAAAAGGATGTTTAGAGAATCTGTAATCGATTTAGGATGGTGCGGTGAGGGACCAGAGGTGTGTGTGTGTGTGGTACTACTCTCCTCCTCTAATCCGCCGGCCAGTGGTTGCGTATGAAGTGTTGTTGCTGCTGAAGACTATTAGACCTCTGAGGAGATGGAGGTTTACCTTCTATCATTCCCAGAAGGTCATCTTCAGATGGAGCTGAAGGGAGCAGTTGGACCCTTTCGTAACGGGGAGAATTCTGTGGCAAGCTGAAACTCCTTTGAAACCAGGGCTGACTAAAAAGCATGCAAAGAAGCCATTTAGCACAGCAGAACTAACTAGCAGTGGCTTTAAATGTGAAATGTACATTCACTGTAGGCCTACATCATACAACACACATACTGCACATGTTGCATGCAATGATGTAATTACATGCATGTACATTGGAATTTCACTTATTTCCAGAATGGTGTGTAGGCTACAAATTTGCTATGTTTGTCAAATGATTTATGTTAGTAAAATAACTGTTCCATAATAAGAGATGACAAAGGCTGAACAAGACAAAAATGCTTAGTAATTCTTGAATCTCAAAAATGGCATATTTGGAAGGGTAGATTACATAAGTGTTTCTTGATTTAATTCCTGGAGGACGCTCGGGGAGAGCACATATTCTAACCCAGCAATTACACACCTGATTCGAATACTCAACCTATCATCAAACCCTTGATTGACTGAGTTAGGAGTGTTTAGTACTGGGTTAGAACAAAAAATGAGGGTCCCCATGACTGATTTGAGAAACTTGATTAGATTCCAAAAATGTTTTGATGCATATTCACATAAGCTGACTGTTTTTACACTGATTTCTGACAAATGTGTTTCCCAATCATCATCATTGGGAAACACATTTTTGTGATATAAACGGTCATATTCATTAGGCAACGGATAGATTTATAAACACAACAACATAAAACATTTTGAAATGGCAATGAGAACGAGTGTTTGTAATTGACAATAAGTTATTGGACAAGCACAGCTAATCCCTCCCCGTTAAAAAAATAAATAAATGTATTCCGTTCGGTGCCTTAAAACATGACCCTGGTATTTGATGTCTTTTGTACACTCATCTGTCAGGACCTAGAGGTCTCCCGAACACTCACTCTAATCTCCAAGACCATCCAGACTCTGGGGAGCTGGGGTAGCCTGTCCAAAAACAAGCTGGTATGTATTCATGTATGTCTGTCTTATCAGCCTGTCAACATGCCCACCAATCAATTTATCAATCTTCCCTTGTGTGTCTATCAGTCAGTCAACATGTCTATCATATCATTCATTCCCACTGGGCACATCAGTTGAAGGTCTATTTTGGATAAACATTTGGTTGAGTTGTCAACTAATGTGAATTCAACGTCAAATCAACAAAACATTTCACCATGTCATTGGATTTATGTTAAAAGTCGACAACAACAAAAAAGACAATGTCCTTATTGATGACTTTTTGCAAATCCAATTAGTTTTCCATGTTGATTCAACATCATCATATAGATTTTTGGGTGTTGAAATGATGTGGAAACAACGTTGATTTAACCAGTTTTTGCCCCGTGGGTTGTCTGTAGGTCTGCTCTGAGCAAAAGTAACACTTTTTGTCTGTGTTTTTGTCTTTAGTCTAGTTTTAAAGAATCCTACATGTACGATTTCTTCAAATCATTCCAAGAAGACAAATGTATTGGAAAAGTAAAAAAGGTGAGTTGTTGGTTGTGAACCTTCCTATTACATTATATTTTGTAGATTTAAATTTTGTAGACCATGTGTCAACTCAGGGTTTTACCAACCACATGTTAGTAAATCAGTTTTCCATGTTAGTTTTTTTTTTGCATTGCTGATTTTGCATGGTGTTTCCCTCTAACATTGTGTGTTTGTAGTTCCTAGACGAGATCTCCTCCAACGTCAGCAAGGAGTCCAGCGGGGTGGAGGATTCTGTGGTTCTCAAAGAGGGGTGAGTGGCTCACATCCAGCTGACACTAAGACCACACTCAACGAGCTCCTATAAGGCCATAAGCAAGCAAGAAAATGTTCATCCAGAAGTGGCGCTCCTAGTGGCCGGGGACTTTAATGCAGGCGAACTTAGATCTGTTTTTACCTCATTTCTACCAGCATGTCACATGTGCAACCAGAGGAAGAAAAGAAAAACTCTAGACCACCTTTACTCCACACACAGAGACGTGTACAAAGCTCTCCCTCATCCTCCATTTGGCAAATCTGACCATAATTCTGTCCTCCTGATAAAGTGTTTGCTTGTAAGCAGGAATCAGGAAGTACCAGTGACTCGGTCAATACGGACGTTGTCAGATGACGTGGATGCTACGCTACAGGACTGTTTTGCTAGCACAGACTGGATGTTCTGGGTTTCATCCAATGACATTGAGGAGTATACCACCTCAGTCACCGGCTTCATCAATAAGTGTATCGACGACGTCGTCCCCACAGCGACCGTACGTACATATCCCAACCAGAAGCTGTGGATTACAGTCAACATCCGAACCGAGCTAAAGGTTAGAGCTGCCGCTTTCAAGGAGTGGAACACTAATCTGGTCGCATATAAGAAATTCCGCACTGCTCTCAAACAGCCAAAGCATTAATAGAGGACTAAGATTGAATCCTACTACACCGGCTCTGACACTTGTCTGATGTGGCAGGGCTTACAAACCATTAGACTAAAAAATGTAAACCCAGCCGCGAGCTCCCCACGAGCCTACCAGAAGAGCTAAATGCCTTTTTTATGCTTGCTTCGAGGCAAGCAACACTGAAGCATGCATGAGAGCACCAGCTGTTCCGGGCGACTGTGTGATCACGCTCTCCGTAGCCGATGTGAGCAAGACTTTTTAAACAGGTCAACATTCACAAGGCCGTGGGGCCAGACGGATTACCAGAATGTGCACTCGGAGCATGCGTGGACCAACTGGCAAGGGTCTACACTAGAGGTCGACCGTTTAATTAGGGCCGATTTCAAGTTTTCATAACAATCGGAAATCAGTAATTTTGGACTCTGATTTTGCCAATTTTATTATATATAATAATTTTTTTACAACTTTATTTAACGAGGCAAGTCAGTTAAGAACACATTCTTATTTTCAATGACTGCCTAGGAACGGTGGGTTAACTGCCTTGTTCAGGGGCAGAATGACATATTTTTACCATGTCAGCTCGGGGATTCAATCTTGCAACTTTATGGTTAACTAGTCCAACGCTCTAACCACCTGCCTCACGAGGAGCCTGCCTGTTACGCAAATGCAGTAAGAAGCCAAGGTAAGTTGCTAGCTAGCATTAAACTTATCTTATAAAAAACAATCAATCAATCATAATCACTAGTTAACTATACATGGTTGATGATATTACAAGTTTATCTAGCGTGTCCTGCGTTGCGTATAATCGATGCGGTGTGCATTCGCGAAAAAGGACTGTCGTTGCTCCGTGTACCTAACCATAAATATCAATGCCTTTCTTAAAATCAATACACATAAGTATATATTTTTAAACCTGCATATTTAGCTAAAGAAAGGTTAACAGGCAATATTAACCAGGTGAAATTGTCACTTGTCATGTTGCGTTCATTGCACGCAGAGTCAGGGTATATGCAAAAGTTTGGGCCGCCTGGCTCATTGCAAACTAATTTGTCAGAATTTTACGTAATTATGACTTAACATTGAAGGTTGTGCAATGTAACAGCAATATTTAGACTTATGGATGCCACGGATCCGTATTTCACTGAAAGAATAAATGTTTTGTTTTCGAGATGATCGTTTCCGGATTCAACCATATTAATGACCTACGGCTAGTATTTATGTGTGTTATTATGTTATAATTAAGTCTATGATTTGATTGAGCAGTCTGACTGAGCGATGGTAGGCACCAGCAGGCTCGTAAGCATTCATTCAAACAGCGCACTCATGCGTTTTTTTGCCAGCAGCTTCAAGCATTGCGCTGTTTATGACTTCAAGCCTATCAACTCCCGAGATTAGGCTAGTGTAACTGATGTGAAATGGCTAGCTAGTTAGCGGGGTGTGCGCTAATAGCGTTTCAAAGGTCACTCGCTCTGAGACTTGGAGTAGTTGTTTCCCTTGCTCTGCATGGGTAACGCTGCTTTGAGTGTGGCTGTTGTCGATGTTTTCCTGGTTCGAGCCTAGGTAGTGGCAAGGAGAGGGATGGAAGCTATACTGTTACACTGGCAATACTAAAGTGCCTATAAGAACATCCAATAGTCAAAGGTATATGAAATACAAATTGTATAGAGAGAAATAGTCCTATAATAACTACAACCTAAAACTTCTTACCTGGGAATATTGAAGACTCTTGTTAAAAGGAACCACCAGCTTTCTTATGTTCTGAGCAAGGAACTTAAACGTTAGCTTTCTTACATGGCACATATTGCACTTTTACTTTCTTCGCCAACACTTTGTTTTTGCATTATTTAAACCAAATTGAACATGTTTCATTATTTATTTGAGGCTAAATTGATTTATTGATATTATATTAAGTTAAAATAAGTGTTCATTCAGTATTGTTGTAATTGTCATTATTACAAATAAAAAATATTTAAAAATCGGCCGATTTTAATCGGTATCGGCTTTTTTGGGTCCTCAAATAATCGGTATCGGTGTTGAAAAATCCTAATCGGCCGACCTCTAGTCTACACTGACATTTTCAACCTCTCTTTGACCGAGTCTGTAATATCTACATGTTTCAAGCAGACCACCATAGCAGTCCCTATGCCTAAGGCCCTGTAACCTGCCTAAATGACTACCGCCCGTAGCACTCATGTCAGTAGTCATGGCTCAAGTCAACACCATCATCCCGGAAACTCTAGACCCACTCCAATTCGCATACTGCCCCAACAGATCCACAGATGACGCAATCTCAATTGTACTCCACACTGCCCTTTCCCACCTGGACAAAAGGAACACCTATGTGAGAATGCTGTTCATTGACTACAGCTCAGCATTCAACACCATAGTGCCCACGAAGCTCATCATTAAGCTAAGGACCCTGGGACTAAACACCTCCCTCTGTAACTGTGTCCTGGACTTACTGGCGGGCCGCACCCGCCAGGAAGCTGCACCATCGAGAGCATCCTGACCAGCTGCATCACCGCCTGGTATGGCAACTACTCTGCATTCGACTGTAAAGCGCTACAGAGGGTAGTGCGTACAGCCCAGGACCTATATACTAGGCGGTGTCATAGGAAGCCCCCCCCCCCCTTGTTTTTACACTGCTGCTACCTTGACCCCCTGTATATAGCCTCATTGTTATTTGTGTTACTTTTGTAAATATTTTCATAACTATTTTCTTAACTGCATTGTTGGTTAATGGCTTGTAAGCATTTCATGGTAAGGTTGTATTATACCTGTTGTATTTGGCTCATGTGACAAATACAATTTAATTTGGGTTTTGGCTAGTGGGGTAAAGATTTTGTGCCTGTTTCCTGGACTGAAAGTACATTTTAGTCCAGGACTAAATCTTTAATGTAAAAAGTTAGGTGACTTGAGTTTGAGCTGACCAGAGGGGTTTGTCACTAAGAGGGATCATTGACTTTGATATATATTTCTGGTTCATAAAGAAAGCTACACATAAAATTGGGTTGTTGGCTGTAAAGTTAAACTTACTGTGTCAATGTCAAGTCTATATTTATTTTACTACAGGGAGGTACAGAAGCGGGCCCAGGGAAGGAAACGCATCGGCAAGAACTTTAAGAAGAGGTGGCTTCGAGTGACCAACAGGGAGCTCTCCTACCACAAGCACAGAGGTGAGACATGCACACACTCCCACAGATTCACAACCACACATGCCACCACCACAGAGTCCCCCATAGGGGGCAGTGTTGGACCAGATCCCTCCATGGGCCAGGTTAGCCAGTTGTTTTGAAATTGTGGATGTTCTAGACATGCAACACTGTTTGGAACAAGGCTCTTAGCTTTTATCTCCCAGGGGAGATGGTGAATATATGGAGCTCTATCCACAGGTATCTATCCACGGGCCACTGGTCTCCCATAGAGAGGGGGAGGAATGCAGGAAGTAAGCTCTGTTCATTATAATGTGAGCCAGCCAGAGAGCGGCAGAAGAGGAGTGAGAGTGAGAACCCTGGTCATTATAGTGGAGCCTACCTGGCGGGTGTCCTGTACTCTACTCCTCAGCTCACTTCAGTGGAGCACAGCCACACACACACACACACACACACACTAGGCTCCTGGTTTCTCTGCCAGGCTCCTGTAATTCTTGAAGAGAGGGTGGCTATGAGACGCTGGGGGCTGCTGCCATAGCAGAATCGCGCATACACCAGACCTGCCAACCTGCTCGCACTTTGTGTACCATGCGCGAAATTTGAGGTCAAAGTATGCTGGTATGAAAAACGACCCTACAATTACACAAAAAATAGGCTTCTAGTTGGCACATTTTGTGGTTTTTGGCTCGACTGTCAGAAGTTGAAGCTGAGCAAATCAGAGTACTTCATCTCTAGCTCTCTGCTTTGTCCCCAATGACAACAAGGCATGTTGAAATCAAGCCTAGTAATCAGACCTAACTTGATGGCCAGAGATCTGCAATAAGCTCATATAGGCCTAGTTCATTTGTTTCATATTCCAAGTCCAGTCTTCTGATCTGCTTAGACTTTGTCAGACCTCTCCGATCTCTAAGTCCTATGAAAGCCAATAGCAGCCAGACGCTTCCGGCCATATTGTACATGGTGTGATAGCCTGGACGTTGCATAAACGAGCCGACGGTCTTGTGTAACACTGTTTTTGTTTTTCCCTCCACTCTAATTGTTGTTGAAATGTCAAGTCATCTTTTTCAATCAGTTACGTAAATTGTTTGGAACAGGCCCCAGCCAAATCCAACCTTCTGTTAATTTACTGCTGCTCCCAGGTCCATGGCACGCTCCACCAAGAATGTTCCCTCAGCACTCTTCTCAACAATTACCAAGGCTCATTTCCTCATCCACTCTGTTGTGTCAGTTTTGGTGCGTGTCAAGGGGCTAGGGAGGTATGTGTAAGGTAATATTCATCATATGTACCAGTCAAGTTTGGACACACCTACTCATTCAAGGGTTTTTCTTTATTTGGACTATTTTCTACATTTTAGAATAATAGCGAAGACATCAAAACTATGAAATAACACATGGAATCATGTAGTAACCAAAAAAGTTAAACAAATCAAGATATATTTGAGATTCTTCAAATAGAGACTGTTGACCAATAGCATTACTGTTCAGTTAACTTCCAATCACATCATCAGACCTAAATGATGTTACCACAACAGCACCTACTGCATCACAGGGGTGTGATAGAATGGTTGCCTGGCTACCCAGACTCCTTGCTTTGGCCAAATGCTACGCCACACCCACGGATATTAGTTTTTTTTCTCCACAATGAATCTGGATCTGAGTATGTTTTACCCACAGAACACATGTGGGTAAAGCAGAGGTTTGATCATTCTTTATTGACTTTGGTACTCTGATTTGGTCATACACGATCCAATTGCTTATTACTTTTTGTACCATGCCCCTCATTCCCCTAGTCACCACAAATGACTTAAATGACAGAATTTAGTGTGAGTATGCAGGCTAACAGAATGGAGGATGTGGAGAGCAACACAGAGGAGGCTGTTGAGTGTTGATAAAAGTGAGGTCGAGGGTTGGGCCTGCCTACACGTGCGTATCTGCTTGCAGCTGTATGTGTGTCAGTTTGTGAATGTTAGTTTGTGTGTCTGTCGTTCTACTCTATCTTTGAAAGTTTGTTTCATGTAAATCCTGGCCTCGACTCAGGGCAACGGGCCCTACAGCTCCAGCCACTCCTTCTCCTAGTCCTTCTCAAGTCTTTGGAGCAAAGTAAACTCACATGAACTCTTTGAAGAAAGAATCCAGTCTAGATCCATTGGTCTCCGGAGGCCCCCCCCCCCCTTTTTACCGCCATGTCAACGGTCAGTCTTGACACATTTCATTATCCATTTATTTTGTTTTTGTTGGAATGTGGAAAACCTGCTGTCAGCGTATGCATCAATATTGAATTCCATAGGGAGTTAGCTTGGTTTAACTCCATTATTTTATTGACCGAGGATGCACTTCAGAACATGGTTTGAAAAGAAATGTGGGGCATGCAAACAGCTGCAATTTAAACAACATGTATTTGATAATCATCAGAAAATACATGTTTGGTGAAGGATCCAACTTCCTGATGTTAATTCATCAAGTTTTGGTATTGGGTGTGTAGGTTTGGGAGATTGTAGGTTGTATTCTATACTTTCACAACATTTGCTCATTCCTCCACAACCACATGCCTTAGATAAGCATAGATGTTGTTACCCATGCACGTTCATTTATGTGTGTTCATCTGTGTGTTGGAGTGGTCTCTGGAGCTGTGCCCTGCCACCTCAATGCTGGCTCTGTTACAGCAGAACAGGCAGACAGATGGGGCCTCTAGATTAGTGTCACTCTAAATTGACAGTGACAACTGGGTTTGGGCAGTGCAGCTGAAGCACCATGGGCTCTGGTGGTGCTGTTTTGGGGGTTAGTAATAGTCTGTGCTAAAAAAAAGTTTGAAAGGCAGTTGGGAGGTTTTGAACTAAGTCTCATGTTGCTGTGAGTGTGTGCTGTCTCATAACTTTAAAAAAAATATATTATATGGGTTTCAACTTGTAATGGAAGGGAGAAGGACATTTGGGATGCAACCTAGTTGTGTCTGGGTTCACTTTCATACTAGTTTGTGTGCATGATTTAATTTTTTCATATTGGCAGGAGATTTCAGTAAAATTGTGAAGAGAACCATGTTTCAGAATGTTCAGATGTACATCTGATTGCCTCGACATAATGCTACTGGCAACAATGCAGCACATTGAACATCACATTGTAATAAAGTGCATTTCTAATTGGGATTTAGCTCATTCATTGAGTCTAGCTCTGCTCTAGATTTGGGACTCCTGTTGGATATTGGAACGACTCAGAGAGAGGAACAACATAAATAATGTACCAGAATGCAGTAACGTAGCCAGAGTAGTGAAGATCTGTGTTTACAACTTCAGTGATTTGTAGCCTGCTGTCCGGAGATGAACTGAAGTGTGTGTGTGTGAGAGCACTGAACTGGAAGGCAGGAGATATGCAGAGAACCTGATGGTGCTGGTTCGGGGGGTCCGTCGGACTGGCAATGCAGAGGAAGAGGAAGGTGGCAGGCAGACAAGAGCTCCCTCTTAAATGAGAGATTGATAATGGAAAATTCATCACACACACCCAATGCACCTTGATTCACATATGTAAGAGAGAGTGAAAGAAAAGGGGGGGAGGGTTGTATGTGCAGATAAGTATCATCAGTGGATGAGACACTTCACTCTATCAGCTAGATGAAGGGAAGGAGTGTGAGCTGATAGGTGGAGACTGAAGAGATACCAATAGCAGGAGCTGATACTGAGACTGCTTTTATAACTGTGTATGATTTGTGTGTTTTGGCCCGGGCTTTTGTCAGACACAGTGCTGGAAATGGTCTATCGACTGTAAAAAGAATGTTCTCGATTTGTATTTTTGTTGGACGAGTATGTGCGAAGAGTAATACTGCACGTCTTCTAGTAGTAAGGGTCACATGGTGTTGGAACTCAATGTTCCTCCTAGTGATGTAGCTTGACCAAGACGACATGGGTGGGTTCCAGATTATTCTTTAACAGTTGAAGAATATTACCATATAATTTATCCAGAGACTGGATTCTTTCTGTTGTTGAGACTAGCTACTATCTTTGTTACTTGTTACAGTAGCCTGTTTTTATATAAGGGTAAGAGAGCCCAATGTAGACATTTTGTGTGTGTGCATATATTTACGTTTCTTTTTGTTTTCCAAGGGAAAGAAGCACTCTGCATTATGCCTGTGAAGAATATCCAGGCTGTGGAGAAACTGGACGAAAGTGCCTTTAACCGCAAAAATGTAAGCAGGACTTGGGACCCCCTCAGCCTGTCTCATGACTGTCTATTGTGGTCTGTTTAGAGCCAGGAGTTTTCCCTGGCCACCTACCTGACCAGTAAACGGTCAAGCACAGTTCTACTATAAGCTAATGCAAAGGCTCAGAGGTTTTCCTGGTCAGGTCAACAGATCAGGAAACTCCTGTGGTCCTATGTAAGTTATGAGGGAAGTTATTTGAGTTTACGCATTGAATTTGAACAGATACACATGTGGCCTATGAGTGTCTGTTACTAAATAAAATAACATTTTAATTGTGTACAAAGGGCAATTCATTTTACACCATATTCCCAGCCTGTCAGATATTGTATGTAATGTGTGTTACAGACGGCTCCTCTTTCCTCTCCCTTTTTAGATGTTCCAGGTGCTCCACAGTGAGAAGCCGCTGTACGTGCAGGCGGGGAACTGCGTGGAGGCCAGTGAGTGGGTGGAGGTGCTGAGCCAAGTGAGCCGCTGTAACCCGGACCGCCTGGGCACCTTTCACCCCTCGGCCTACTTGGCCGGAGCCTGGCTCTGCTGCAGGAGCCTGAGCAACAGCCAGCCGGGCTGCAAACCCTGCACACCGTGAGTACTCAACTCTGAATCTCAAACCAACCTCTAGTCCCTAGATCAGGGCGCCCCAATAGCTCTTCCCCAATAACATTTTATTAAACGTTGTATAATCACCAGGAAATGACCTCATTGATTTTAATTGAGGAAATCTGTTCCCAAGTATCACCACGCATAAATAGAGAGGCATACAGTGAGTTCCATAAGTATTGGGACAGTGACATATTTTTTCTTGTTTTGGCTCTGTACTCCAGCACTTTGGATTTGAAATGATACAATAACTATGAGGTTAAAGTGCAGACTGTCAGATTTAATTTGAGGGTATTTGTCATGATCGTGAATACATATTTTTAATGAAAGACGAAAAACACGAAGTACACTAAACAAACAAAATAACAAGACGAACGTGACCGCTATCAAAACTGAGTGCAAACATGCAACATCACAGACAATAACCCACGAAATACCCAAAGAAGATGGCTGCCTAAATATGGTTCCCAATCAGAGACAACGATAAACAGCTGCCTCTTAATTGAGAACAAATCTAGGTAACCATGGACATACATAAACACCTAGATGGTAAACAACCCCATAAACCTATAAAAAAAACTAGACAGTACAAAAACACATACATCACCCATGTCACACCCTGACCTAACCAGAATATATAAAGAGAACAAAGAATACTCAGGTCAGGGTGTGACAGTATTACAGCACTTTGTGTTCAAAGTCTCCCAATTTTACAGGACCAAAAGTATTGGGACAAATTCACTTATGTGTAGTAAAAGGTTTAAGTATTTGGTCCCATATTCATAGCATGCAATGACTACATTAAGTTTGACTGTACAGCATTTGCTGTTTTGTTTTGGTTGTGTTTGGTTGTGCCCAATAGAAATGAATGGTAAATAATGTATTGTGTCATTTTGGAGTCACTTTTCTTATAAATAAAATGGAATATGTTTCTAAAAACTAAGATCATCCTGAGTGAATTATGAATAATGTTATTTGTGTGTTATTTAAAAAAAGTCCAATTTACTCCTGGGCTACAGCACCCAAAGACCAATTTATAGAACTTAGTAAGAGTTGAGCATAGAACCTTTTTAGATGGTTCATAGTTCTATCTTGCACTCTGATCGACCAGGTGGCATTTTCGCCATATTTCTTGTACTGGTGCTAATCCTTCCCTCTCAGATCAACACAAGTTCCTAGGAGATAGCAGCTGCTTCAACAAAGAAATTGACCATACCGTAATCACTGCCTACTTGTATATCAGACACCAGAGTCTTATATCAGTCTTATTTAGTAGGGAGCACTGTAGCGTTATTGGACAATTCCCGGTTTTTTGTTTCTTTCTAATTGGTGCTTAATAAACATGACCCTGTCTCCCCTCCCAGTACCTTGCTGGCTAACCTACAGCTGGATATCGACTGTGACCGCGAGACGGAGAGAATCTTCTCCCTCTTCACCTCCAGCTACTCCAAACTACAGAAGATGGAAGGCAAGAGGGATTCTACCTGTCAATCGCCCAACTTTCACACTAATTAATATAAAAAGTATTCTTATCACAGTAGATTGTTTGTTTCTATAGTGGCTTATTGCATGATGCATTTTCTCTGCATCTATGTGTGCTTGTGCAGCATGCATGACACTTTGATACTTGATTCACACCTGAACCGTACCCTGCTGGCTTGGATATTTTCTATTCACATTGTCCTTTCCAGCTCGGTTCCAGCAACTATTGTGTATGACTAACGAGGCCAGCCCAGTACAGCTCTGATTGGCTTGGCTCTGTTTGGCCCTTTTTTAGTGTGAATCTGGCAACAGTAGCTTGCTGTGATAGCCTGTGATGATGACCTTATGTAATTGTCTCCTGTGGTCAGATGCGTGTGCCAGCATCGCTGTGTACCAGGGTCCTCTGAGGGAGCAGGACGACTACTCCCTGTTCACCATCCAGGACTCCAAGGAGACATTCCACACAGTGCGGCAAATCTCACACATCCTGAAGGAGCTGCAGAGAGAGCACGACACCCGCAGCGGCACCGCGCAGTACGGCAGCCAGTAAGTATACACACATGCCTATGTCTATACTCACACACACTTGTACACATACATGGATATGTCTATACTTACTTACTTACACACACACACACGAATAGACAGCCACGTAAATATTTCTCTTTGTCTTTCTAGAGAGAATCCGATAGTTGGGAAGACATCCTAACGAGTCTAAGTGGGTCTGTCTGGCCTGAGACAGTCATTCCAGCAAATGGCAGTATGCCACCTGCCACAGTTCTACACTGGAGCCCCAGAGTGACGCAGTCGGGATTGGCACTGAGAATGATGCCCGAGGACCAAGAACCCACACCCCCAAGGTCGCGCTCTGCCCCCGCTTCCCCCTCCACCACGTGTGACTGGACGGACGGTCCAATAGCGAAGTGTCAACTGAACCTGGTCAGAAGCTCTCATTGGTTCAGAAGAGGAGAACCTTGGTTGAGTTTTATTCTCTAGCTCTCCCCGTCTGTCTCATCCTTTTCTCTTTCTCACACACCACTGTTCTAATCAGAGGAATATGTGCTTGCTCTCGTCTTCTACTTGATTTGCACAAAGACCATACAACATCATTAGTTGGGGTGTGTTTGTGTGTGTGTGTGAATAGGCTGCTAAAATACTCCATTTTATTCACTCAAATGTTTTCAATCTCGATCGTAAACAATCAAGATGATGCTCTCACAATCTCTTGGGGCTTCACTGTTTGACGTCCGTTTACGACTAAACAGCAAGCTGACTTTGTTTATCATTTTCTATCAAAGGGTCCACTTAACTGTACTCTCTTCTTCCTCCTCTATCCACCTCTGTGCTTTGAACAAATGTAGGTGTTTCAGAGTACAGTTAAGTGGATGAAACCGATCTGCCTTATTTTTCTTAATGGATGTATGTGTAACAATCTCTCGCATCCTCGAGTTAGGGACTAATGCCGAAGCACTTTACATATTTGGAATATTCCAGATGGCATCATTTTAGATACGTGGTATCAGTATACCCCCCATATCGATCAGTTCAATGATCTCGAGTACCTTCTCCTTTCCATTCCTGTACAATAACATTTATAGCCTGTAGATTTTAATAGCAAATTTTCTTACACCAAAGACGACAATATCGTAAGGTCGACTTGGAAAAAAAGGGTATAAATGTATTTTGAATATACTTTTTTTAAATGGAGAGAAATACAGTATATATTTCGTTCATGTACATTTTGGTAACTGCATTGTTCCTCTTTTTAACGATTTAGACGATTTGATTGAGTAACGTTCTAATGTTCTCTGGAAATGCAGAGGGACCGTGGTCGGTAGTCTAGAAATGTCTGTCAACCATGTAGTGATGTCACTGCAAATCAATCACAACAAGCTAGACAATCCCCCTTCACTTGCCAATCTAGCCCCTTAGATCCTCATCACTGGCCCACATTAACTGGTAGTCAAATGTGATTGGATAGATCTACAATCAGGCAAACACACATATATTAGTTAGACCCCATTCATTGTTTTGTGTGTTTTAGACTGAGGACAATTGCTGTGTTCATAGCCAAGTGGGAAGGTGGTAATTTCCCGTTTTGAAGTCGTAAATACCGGTTGGATGCATTCACGTGCTTTGAACTAGTTGAGAAACGCTGATTGGCTAATGTGCAACAAGTTGCGTCAACCTTAAAATAAAAGTACAGCTGTCATGCTTGTAAACAAATGATAGTGTTCAAAAAAACATAGAAATTGATTTATTTTTATAAATAATGTTTTATTACATTTAACTGCCAAAAACGCTGTTAACAAGGTAATTTCAGACAGAGGTCAGCATGTGGGAGAAGTCTGAGCTCAGGGATGATAGATGAGCTTCCCAATAGTATACTGAACAAAAACATAAATGCAACACTTTCAAAGATTCTACTGAGTTACAGTTCATATGAGGAAATCAGTCAATTGAAATAAATTCATTATGCCCTGATCTATGGATTTCACATGACTGGGAATACAGATATGCATCTGTTGGTCACAGATACCTTAAAAAAATAATTGTGTGTTAATCAGAACCAATCAGTGTCTGGTGTGACCAACATTTGCCTTGTGCAGTGCGACACATCTCCTTCGCATAGTTGTTCAGGCTGTTGATTGTAGCCTGTGGAACCATAACCCCACTGCCACCATGTGTCACACGTTGACATCAGTAAACCGCTCACTCACACAATGCCATACACACTGTCTGCAGTCTGCCTGGTACAGTTAAACCGGGATTCATCCATGAAGAGCACACTTCTCCAGTGTGCCAGTGGCCATCGAAGGTAAGCATTTGCCCACTGAAGTCTGTTACGACGCCATACTGCAGTCAGGTCAATACCCTGGTGAGGATGACGAGCACGCAGATGAGCTTCCTTGAGATGGTTTCTGACAATTTGTGCAGAAAGGATTTGGTTGTGCAAACCGAGTTTCATCAGCTGTCCGTGTGGCTCGTCTCAGACCATCCCAAAGGTGAAAAAGACTGATGTGGAGGTCCTGGGCTGGCGTGGTTACACGTGGTCTGGGGTTATGAGGCCGGTTGGACTTACTGCCAAATTCTCTAAAACAACGTTTTGGTAGAGAAATTAACATTAAATTATCTAGCAACAGCTCTGGTGGACATTCCTGCAGTCAGCATGCCAACTGCACACTCCATGGCATTGTGTTGTGTGACAAAACTGCACATTTTAGAGTGGCCTTTTATTGTCCCCGGCACAAGGTGCACCTGTGTAATGATCATGCTGTTTTAAACAGCTTCTTGATATTCCACACATGTCAGGTGGATGGATTATCTGGGCAAAGAAGAAATGCCCACTAACAGGAATGTAAACACATTCGTGTAGAAAATTTGAGAAAAATATCTGGGATATTTTATTTCAGTACATGAAACATGGGACCAACACATTACATTATTTTTTTCAGTGTAAATACGAGTTGGATTTTTTCAAGTGGATTTTCTTCCCAGTCGTATATGTGGTAAATATCAAAGTTTTTATCAGGGAGGTTGAATTTGGTAATGAACGCAGCATTAGTCCACATAGTCGCTCCGTTCTTTATATTTTTATCAGTCAACCTGTATGAACGACAGTTATGAACGCAGCATTGGTCCACAGTCGCACCGTTCTTTATATTGGTTAAAACAGATGCCTAGAAACTTGAGCTTGGATCAACAACAAGAAGGGAACGTGTAACACAGTTAGTACAGGGTTAACCATGTTTCATATATTTTTGTTTGGCTTATGGAAATATTTCCTGTCAGAAGTTGTCTTTTGGTCCGTCGTAAATTTCTATCATGCATGTCCTGGATATGTACATTTCTATCATGCATGTCCTGTATATGTAAATTTCTATCATGCATGTCCTGTATATTTAACAGTATATTTTTTTTAGAGTACCTTTTTGTATGTATGTTTTTTAACACGGCAAAAAAAATCTGTGTTGGTGCGTTACGGTACCTTGTTATTTGTCTTCAGTGGTACTAGGAAGCTTGCTGCTTTTCTTCATGTCACAGAGTCTAATGTATGGTAGCGTGCTGCGGAGTCTGTCTATAGCTTATGCAACGTTACGGAGTTTAACTTTGTCTGGAGCACCAGGGTCATGTTCATTAGAGCACGCATTGGAAACTTTTTGCAACGGGGAAAAAAGGAGCCTCTACCTGTTTACAGTCAGTTTTCTTGCGTTTGGTGCCTAATGAACGCGACCCAGGTTAGGTCCCACCTGACTTTGTTTGTCAGTGGTTTTGCTAAAGGCTCTCAGGCCTCATGGTTCTTCTCATTAGTCATTCTAATGCGTAGGGAAAGATGTCATCATGAGTTGGTTCATTGGTTTTCTTTCACTAATCTCAAAATGTTTTTCAATCATGAGGGAATTTTCAATCACTGCATCTTCTCTTCACCTCACCTCTGACAGTCAGATGTTTTATCATAATGTGTCTTTAACTTTGTCAGAACCTTTTTTCAGACCTGTGAATCCAAACGTGCAGTGGCCTTACTAACCCACCCACACGCAAAGAGAACTTGGGGTGACAATTGTACAATGTACAGGTTGGCTTGGTCAAATGGGAATGGTACTGTACGTTCTAGGGGTTTTGTTGCTTTGATCACAGTATAGGTACAAGTGACACTGTTACCAGTCAACAGGGCCCTGTCATTTTTAAAGTTGGATAATTTAACAACATGGGAAGTCAAGAGTTCTGGTTAGCAGTCGATCCCTCGACAGGCCTTCATCGTGAACAGTATCTGTGAAGTCATCGCCATGACATCATCAGCAACCTTTCAAATGTTCAAATCAATCACTGCAAAAGAGAATCTGTTGTTTTCATATTTCAAACCCGTAAACGTATCATTGCATACAGGACTGGAGTACATATGTTTGTTGTTGCTTTTGTTATTTAAACATTTTTGGATTATTTTTCACAACCAGAAATTCAAATCTTATCTCTTGTATTTTTATTTGAAATAATTTACAATAAAAATGTTGCCAACCCTTTCACTTCAGGTGTGTGGTCTACTAAATGTCATCTCTAGGGAAGGCAGAGGAGAGTAGAAACATTAGCCTTGTCCCAGATCTCTTTGTGCCGCCTTACCATTTCCTATGGTACTTGGAGTTGGTAAGATGGCACAAACAGATCTGGAACCAAGCTATAAAGACATTGAGGGAGTACACAAGAAGGGGCTATATTATTTAGCAGGTTGCTGTTTAATGGGATGAGTATTGTCCTGGAGGCAGAACTGAGCAATTTCTGCTAGATGGGCCAGCTGCAAAGTCAAAATATTCTATATTGTCAAAATTCATGAAAACAAAAATGAGCTTTTTGGTTGTAGTTTATGGTTTGGGTTCAGATTGTGACTGTGACAGTTACTGACCACTGCAGAGCTGCCTGCAGAACAAGATTCATGATGGAAAATCCTAACCTGCTATCCTTTTCATTAGATTGTTCGAAAGCTGGGGAGTCACCCAGCCAACTCTGTGATGTATAAACAGTTTTATTCAGTTTGGGAAAGGGTTTTACTATTGGCAGCACTTCACATGGAACAACTAATCAGCCACAAACCAATAAAACTATTTTTTTACTTCCCAGTAATTGCCTCTGATGCCACTTCAGTGGAATCTTCTCAATACAAAGGACTTGAACATCTGTGGCATCTTGGATTGAAGTCTATTCCCCTGGAATTTATTTGCATAAATCAGTGCCCAAACGTTTGGGAGGGGGGGGGGGGGGGGGGACAAAAACAATCCTCTCGCAAGCCAAATCTAATTTAGTCCGGGGCCATGTTTGGCCCGCAGGCCCCACTTTGGACAGCCCTGCTGGAGATAATAAAGAAGTGTGAGAGAGGAGGAGTAGTGTTACAACCCGCCTCCCCTGTCCTCCTATCTGAGGACTGCACCTGTGCACAACATTATATGTTATTGTTTAGCCCTGCTACCATGTTCGAGCACCAGCTGCATTCTCCTGAAGGCACATATTGGACTCTAACTTTTGATAACGTCCATGACCAAAAAGTACATCTTAATACATTCGTCAGTGTAAAGACAAAATACCATTCTCTTTCATCAGACCATTCTCTTTACACAACAATGTTGTGATTGAAATTAAGTCGTCATTTAACTCCGAACATTTGCTGGCTAAGATTCTTCATTTGTTTTGTCTCTATCGTCTGACATTGCTTTGATGTGCTACTTCGATGTCGAGCACCTAGCGTGAGACTTCTCAATTTCCATCTGCACTTCACACAGTCTACCCTGCTCCTGCAGATTGATACCAGTCTTTCTTTTCAAATGAAAGGAAGCATGTAATATCAAAAAGATGTCAAACAAATCTCTTTAAGATGCCACAGCATGGCTTAAGATGGATTTGGAAGTTACTTGAATTTCTACTACGCCATCTTTTTTTCTGTCAACCGCACAAATGTGTTAAATAGACCATTGCTTTAAACAAAAAAATGGAACCTGCCAAGAGCAATGACTTTAGTATGTGACAATGTTCCCACTCTGTGTTTGGACCAAATAATGACATAATATGATCTCTGTGTTTTGGACACTATGTGAAACGAACAAACAATTACCTCCTTGACCCAGACAGTGACCTCTCCATCATGGTTTATTTTGCTGTCTCGTCTCCATTCTTATCTGCTGTTGTGTCTGCTACGGCCAGGTTTGTGAAACTCTGGGGAATGAGACCGATTTCTTAAGACTTCTCAGACTCCATGTAGCTCTTGCTTCATCAGCTGATGCTCCAGCCCAGTACAAAGCCTAGAGGGCCAGACGAGGGACAAGGACCAAAGAATCGGACCTGACAAGTATAGAACATAAACCCCATAAGGAACGTCTGGTTAAGAGAAGCAAGCACCCCAAAGGACCGTGACAAGAAGTAGACCTTAGTAGATCATGTTTGCATTGAAGAGGTTTGTGGTGGCTCTGCTGACCCTAGGGATCTGGGTTCATCCAACGCTTGAACGGACACTGGAGGTAAGAGGTGACACAAAGTATTTTACTATACGGTTCTACTCTCTAACACACAGGTTTGGGGAGTAACTGATTGCATATAATCTGATTACAAAACACAATCAGTTACGTTACCAGAAAAAATATTTTAATCAGATTACAGATCCTTTTGAAAAACTAGACGATTACTTAGATTACTTCTAAAAAAAATTAAAAATAAAATACATGACACTTCTGTTTTCTCAATGACATTCAATTTAGCATTGAAAAAATGAGCAAGTTTTTAACTTTGTTCTACCTGAGCGAGTGCGACCACATCAGAGACCACTAGGATGACACCAAATGCATTTGATGGATCTTTTTTTGTCTTCTAGTGCCTCTTAAGGGAAAAGTAATACAAAAGTAACACGTAACTGAGTTTGGGTAATACAAATATTTGGTTACTGATTTTGGACAGGTAACTAGTAACCATAACAAATTACATTTAGAAAGTAACCTACCCAACCCCACTAACACAGTTACTGTGAGTACACATGCACAGGTTTTTCCTCCATATTCTAATTAGTGTAGCAATTGTTAGAAATTGTTTGTTTATTTAAATGTCTCTTGTTGGTGTAGCTA